>NC_084741.1:18485895-18540895 GCF_033978785.1 Entelurus aequoreus | reverse complement strand
AGCCTTCTGAGCCAATGAGCAAACACATTGTACCATTAGAACACTGGAGTGATAGTTGCTGGAAATGGGCTTCTATACACCTATGTAGATATTGCACCAAAAACCAGACATTTGCAGCTAGAATAGTCATTTACCACATTAGCAATGTATAGAGTGTATTTCTTTAAAGTTAAGGCTAGTTTAAAGTTATCTTAATTGAAAAGTACAGTGCTTTTCCTTCAAAAATAAGGACATTTCAATGTGACCCCAAACTTTTGAACGGTAGTGTATATGTGTATATATATATATATATATATATATATATATATATATATATATATATATATATATATATATATATATATATATATATATATATATATATATATATATATATATATATATATATATATATATATATACAATGGTCCTTAATGCATGTTACCATAGCCTTTTTTAAGCTAATTTGAAATGGCTAACTGTTGTGCAAGTAAAAAGGTGTCTAATGCTTAAACCAAAAATAAACAAAAGGTGAGTGCTCCTAAGAAAAGGCATTAAAGCTGAGGAAACTACAACTGAACTGGCTACAAAATAAACAAAAACAGAATGCTGGACGACAGCAAAGACTTACTGTGGAGCAAAGACGGCGTCCACAATGTACATCCGAACATGACATGCCAATCAACAATATCCCCACAAAGAAGGATAAAAACAACTGAAATAGTCTTGATTGATAAAACAAAGTAAATGCGGGAAATATCGCTCAAAGGAAGACATGAAACTGCTACAGGAAAAGACCAAAAAAAGAGAAAACGCCACCAAAATAAGAGCGCAAGACAAGAACTAAAACACTACACACAGGAAAACAGCAAAAAACTGCAAATAAGTCAGGGCGTGATGTGACAGGTGGTGACAGTACACCTACTTTGAGACAAGAGCGATACATTGATGCATGCTTGGTTATGCTTTAAAGCAGTGGTTCTTAACCTGGGTTCGATCGAACCCTAGGGGTTTGGTGAGTCGGCCTCAGGGGTTCGGCAGAGCCTCCGCCGCAGCGGTCAAGACACACCAGACTCATGAATTGATTAACGTGGACCCCGACTTAATTAAACAAGTTAAAAAACTTATTCGGGTGTTAACATTTAGTGGTCAATTGTACCGAATATGTACTGTATTGTACAATCTACTAATACAAGTTTCATTCAATCAATCAATCGTGTAAATAAAAACTTCTCCCTATTGGCGTATCTGTACTGTAAAGTTAACATTTGAATGACAATAAAAATGAAGTCCAAGTCTAAGTATTATGGATACCCCCAAACAATGTTCCCTCTCATTTACCATCTGATTTGCAGGTGTGTAATTTGTTGTGAGTTCATGCACTGTGTTGGTTTTGTTCTTTGAACAAGGTGATGTTCATGCACGGTTCATTTTGTGCACTAGTAAAAAAAACATAACTTTGTCTTGAATTTGAACCAAAAAAAAAAACATTGCATTTTTCACTAAAGAAGGGTTCGGTGAATGTGCATATGAAACTGGTAGGGTTCGGTACCTCCAACAAGTTAAAAAAACACTGCTTTAAAGCCCCAAGTGGAGGAGTTCAAGTACCTCGGAGTCTTGTTCACGAGTGAGGGAAGAGTGGATCGTGAGATCGACAGGCGGATCGGTGCGGCGTCTTCAGTAATGCGGACACTGTATCGATCCGTTGTGGTGAAGAAGGAGCTGAGCCGGAAGGCAAAGCTCTCAATTTACCGGTCGATCTACGTTCCCATCCTCACCTATGGTCATGAGCTTTGGGTTATGACCGAAAGGACAAGATCACGGGTACAAGCGGCCCAAATGAGTTTTCTCCGCCGGGTGGCGGGGCTCTCCCTTAGAGATAGGGTGAGAAGCTCTGCCATCCGGGGGGGAGCTCAAAGTAAAGCCGCTGCTCCTCCACATCGAGAGGAGCCAGTTGAGGTGGTTCGGCCATCTGGTCAGGATGCCACCCGAACGCCTCCCTAGGGAGGTGTTTAGGGCACGTCCGACCGGTAGGAAGCCACGGGGAAGACCCAGGACACGTTGGGAAGACTATGTCTCCCGGCTGGCCTGGGAACGCCTCGGGATCCCCCGGGAAGAGCTGGATGAAGTGGCTGGGGAGAGGGAAGTCTGGGTTTCCCTGCTTAGGCTGCTGCCCCCGCGACCCGGCCTCGGATAAGCGGAAGAAGATGGATGGATGGGATGGATGCTTTAAAGTCATATCCAACAATTGCGACAACGACTTTTTACTGTCAACTGCAGGGGCATCACTAGCTTTTAAGGACAGGGGGGGGCTTAGCCCCCAGGAGATGCACAGGATGCGAGCGAACGTAGCGCACGAGCACAAAACTTCACAAACGGCTAACAAAGACTTAGAAATTAATCATTGTTATTATTATTATTTCAGTGGGTTTATTTTCAATGTGTGTTCAGTACAACAACAAACATGGGTTTGCACAGTGACATTTTGTTTACAGCATCAACAAGAAACAACTACTTGCATGATCCTTCAAGATACACTGAAACACAATGAAAGTCATGGCATTAGCCTCTATGTTATTACTTCACAACATAGAGGCTAATGCCACCACTTTAGCTCACAATACAATAATTGTTTGTTCCCAAATATTTTGAAGTTGCACAGATTACATTTTGGGCACATATGTGACTAAAATGGTTATGAATTCAAGCCCTGGAAATATTACTTAATTACTTGAATTAAAGTAATATCTGGATCGGGATCATTTGGCTTGTATATAATATATATATATATATATATATATATATATATATATTATGGCAAGCTGTTAAGGAAATTAAATATATATGGGAGTCTGAATAGAAATGAGAAACTTTTATATATATACTGTAAATAAGAAAGACTTAGAGTCCTGATCTGAAAAAGAGCCAAAGCTGTCAAAAAGCTGAGGGACCGTCTTCAAAGTGCAATGCTGAAACAAATAATGCAAACAATAAAATGTAACTTCCAGGGCTTGAGATCAACGTAGTCCCGCCGTCCCGGGGACGGTAAAAAAAATGCACGGCACGAAATTAAATGCTCCCCGGGACGATGGCTTCTAACCATTTTTTTTTCTTTTTCTTTTTATGTATTTATTCATTTTACATTTTATATTAAATGTCTTGGTTTTTCCACCCTCTGAAAATCCTATGAAATGTTTAACAAGCCATCCTATAATAATACAACAGCTATTTATGTAACAATACAATAAAACAAATATATTTAATTATGTTTTTTTCATTATTTTAACAATAGGCTAATGTATATTACTTTATATAGATTATTTTATATAGATTCTACAAGAAACACAAAACTTAAAAACTAAATTATTTACAATTGCAGACACAAGGTTCTTGTTCTGCAGTGCTGTGTGCTAATGTGATTCGTACACCTGCAGGACCGCAAGCAAGGTTGCATAGAAAATGCGGACTGTATTTTGAGTGATGTGGGCATTTTGTATATGAACAAGTGGAATGGATTGGATACCGACGCACTAAAAGGGCTCTCTACCTTACGCTATGAAGTGACGGGAAACTGAGTGAATAATGACAGGTTATATGATTATTTATTTAAACTTATATTTTATAATGAATATGTCAGCATGTATTTGTAAAAAAAAAAAAAAAAAAATTAACACCAAATTATTTAAGGGGGCTTAAGAACATTTTAGGGGGGCTTGAGCCCCCCTAAAATATGCCTGCCAACGCCAATGGTCAACTGAGTTTCGTTTTTTAATTATTTCTGCTGGTGGTGTGCCTCTGCATTTTTTTTAACGCAAAAAATGTGCCTTGGCTCGAAAAAGGTTGAAAAACACTGTGTTAAGGATTATGGATGCAATGTAAACAAATCATCATAACAAATACGGAAAGTATATTTGCCAAATTCCTACTCCATGAAATGCACCTAAAATGATCAAATAGTGTGTGTGGTACCGTCTCTGCTCATATCCTGCCACGTCCATGTCCTCCAGCACGATGAGCATCTCGTCTCCATCGGAACAAGCCGCCAGACAGGACGGTGTCCTGCAGCTGAGGGTGGAATAGTTCTGGTACCAGTGTGTCTCCACCACGTAGGACCGGACCTTCCTCGCCTGCGAGCGGCCTTCCGGGGTGTTCTCCTCCGCCCGTGCGGGGAACTTGACGTGCTTGACGACCACCGAGGGCCGCTCGCAGCCCTCCAGGTGGAGGCGGACTATCTCCCCGTAGCCGCTCCACAGACGTTGGATCCTGGCGCCGACACGCAGCGAGGACGCGCCACACGCCCGCAGAACCACTTCCTGGTACTCCTGCTTCATTTCCTGTTTCACTAAAGTGAAACGGAAACAACACGAGTTTTATATTATATTATATTGTAGCCGAGTATTCTGGGTTCGCATATTATGTGTACTAATATAATATAATAATAAAATAATAAATGGGAGTCATAAGAGCAGGTCCGGTCTCCACCACTTCTTTAATGTTCACTCTCCTTTTTCTCTCCCCACACACCTTCTTCCACAACCACCTTTATAGACCTCCTACGTCACAGCCCTACGGCAACTCTGGAGGGACAAAACTCCTCCTTACCTAACATTATCTAGTAATTTGGGACATCCTGAAAAGTTTGTTACATACGTCCCCCCCTCAATTAGAAACGTCCCCGTTTCGTCACAAACAAAATAGGTAACCAACAAGGGGAAATAGAACAGAGAAAAAAATTCACAATCTTAATGCACCAACAAATCAACAATATTTTAACTGATCCACAAAGTATTGCATAAGATAGCACCCTGGCCCCTCAAAACATGCAAAAACGTGCAGATGTGAAGGAGGTCGGTCCAATCGCCCACTGCGAGATAGTTCAGTTGTGCGCAGGAGGTCGCCCCAGTCGCCCCCTGCGAGATAGTTCGATTGTGACGCGCCATCATGCCATCAGACTTGGGGTTATAGGCAGTGAAGGAATCAATAAAGTACCATCTGGTGGTGCTGGCAGAGTCTCTGGAAGGGACAACCACCCCGGGACCCCTCCCCCCCACATGGGACTTACGGGCCACTCCAAAATGTCCACGACCACCCTCCTGAGGGGCCGACAAACCTGTGACCACCCCATGGGAACTTCTGGGCCACTCCAGAATATCCATGGTTACCCTCTGGAAGGGGGCAACAATTCTGGGACCCGCCCACGGGGACTTATGGGCAACTCCAGAATGTCCATGGCCACCCTCTGGAGGGGCCGACAAATCTGGGACCCACCCACGGGGACTTCAAGGGCACCGGCGGGTCCGACACGCTCCGCACTGCTCACACCACCGTCGGATGTCTCCCAGCATGAAGAGCCAGCAGCAAGACCGCCGGGAACGCCTCCGTAACCAGCCGGCTCACATCCGCAGCACACACCTCCAAGCTCTCCACCGGAGCACGCACATGCGCCGATAGGCTGGCCCAGAAGCGGTCCATCAATTGTCTCTGTCCAGCTGAGAAATTCTGGCACCGTCGCCGGGGAAGGGAGCTGTTAAGTCCATTTTTGACATTCATGCCGTGTGAGTGTCTGTCAATCAGCGTCTTGCCGAGCTTAAAAGTGTCGTCGTCACCACACCACGTGTCCGAAAAACAGCCAGGAAGCTTAGCAGCTAACTATACACGTGCAGCTAACTGAAAACTCACGAGTCCCGTGTAACACTTTCTTCTTTTCTTTTTTTTTTTTTCAACACAGCAGTTAAAATCCCACCGCTGCCACCAATGTAGCCGAGTATTCTGGGTTCGCATATTATGTGTACTAATATAATATAATAATAAAATAATAAATGGGAGTCATAAGAGCAGGTCCGGTCTCCACCACTTCTTTAATGTTCACTCTCCTTTTTCTCTCCCCACACACCTTCTTCCACAACCACCTTTATAGACCTCCTACGTCACAGCCCTACGGCAACTCTGGAGGGACAAAACTCCTCCTTACCTAACATTATCTAGTAATTTGGGACATCCTGAAAAGTTTGTTACAATATCTTTGTACACTCTTTTTGACGTCCTTGCCTACCTTTACGGCATACCGGAAGTGACCTGTTTCTTCTTCGTTTGGCTTAATGGCGGGTCACGATTTAAAGGTGAATACCGCCACCTATTGCATCGGAGTAGACACATGCCATAATACAGTCTATTGCAGTGTTTTTCAACCTTTTCTGAGCCAAGGCACTTTTTTTTTTTTTATTGAAAAAATTCTGAGGCACACCACCAGCAAAAAACATTAAAAAATGAAACTCAGCAGCCGATATTGACGATAAAAAGTCGTTCTCGCAATTGTTGGATATGAATTTAAACCATAACCAACCATGCATTACTATAGCTATTGTCTCAAAGTACTGTCACGACCTGTCACATCACGCTGTGACTCTTTTGGAGTGTTTTTTTTGTGTTTTCCTGTGTGTAGTGTTTTAGTTCTTGTCTTGCGCTCTTATTTTGGTGGCTTTTCCTCTTTTGTTGGTATTTTCCTGTTTTCCAGGCACAAGTCATAGACAATATATCCTAAAAGAGTTGACACAAGCAGAAATAGGGAAACAAGTGACAAGATGCTGAAGTTAAACTTCAAAATGACTAATTGCTGAAAGGAGCACACAATTCCTGAACAGGCTGAATATTTTGAAGTTAGAACGGTTTGAATCGGCTAAAAAAATGTGGGCATTGTGGAACTTTGAAAAATGTCCAATTCTTTTTAATGGGAATTTCATGAACATTTGGGAATTTGGGGAAAAGCGGGAATTTTTGGGAAAATGTTAAAAAAAACAAAAAACTTGCATGGTCTGAATGAATTGAAATGGTTGGTGTTGGAATTTTTCAAATCGGCCGAGAAATGTTGAAGTAGCAACATTTTTAATTGAGAAATTGTATTAAGGAAGTCCTGGAATTTTGGGAAAACCGTTAAAAAAAACAACTTTGTTTTTTCTCCTGATTAGAAGGAATGATTTGACGGTGGAACGGTTGAAAAATGTGGAAAGAGTAGTCGACAGAAAAAAGGGTGAAAAAAAGGTTTTGAAAAAAACGGGAATTCCTGGAAATTTTTTGAACTTTTGAATGTGGAATGGTGAATCGGTTGAAAAATGTGGAAATGGTGGAAGTTTGAAGTGGACGTTCTTATTCACATTCAACAAATTTCCAGGATTTCCCATTTTTGGTAACCTATTTCCACCCTTAAGTTCGACTACACCTTTTACATTTTTCAACCCATTTCAACCATTAAAACACTGATATTCAGGACAAAAAACACGTTGGTCTAGGAACTAGACAAATTCCAGGTTTTCCCGAAATTCCAGTAATTTCTCAATTAAAAACTGTTACTAATTCAACATTTCTTGACCAATTTAAAGAATTCCAACACCAATCAATTCAGCTCATACGGGAAAATTCATGCTTCTAATCATTTTCCAAATAAATCCCGCTTTTCCCAAAATTCCCACATTTCCAGGAAGTTCCCATTGAAATGAATGGGACATTTTTCCAAGTTGCACAATTCCCACATTTTTCAACCTACCGTATTCAAACCATTCCAACATCAAAACATTCCACTTATTCTGGACATTCAAACTAACACTTTACCAAATTCCGGTTTCCCTGGAAATTCAAACTATTCAACATTCAACCCATTTCAGCGTTTAAACTATTTCAACATTTAAACAATTTCTACATTCACCCTACGAATGCATTTCAGTTCAGCGTCAGCTTTTCAACATTCAAACCATTCCAATATTCAAACTATTCTTACAAACCCCGTTTCCATATGAGTTGGGAAATTGTGTTAGATGTAAATATAAACGGAATACAATGATTTGCAAATCCTTTTCAACCCATATTCAATTGAATGCACTACAAAGACAACATATTTGATGTTCAAACTCATAAACTTTTTTTTTTTTTTTTTTGCAAATAATTAACTCAGAATTTCATGGCTGCAACACGTGCCAAAGTAGTTGGGAAAGGGCATGTTCACCACTGTGTTACATGGCCTTTCCTTTTAACAACACTCAATAAACGATTGGGAACTGAGGAAACTAATTGTTGAAGCTTTGAAAGTGGAATTCTTTCCCATTCTCTTTTTATGTAGAGCTTCAGTCGTTCAACAGTCCGGGGTCTCCGCTGTTGTATTTTACGCTTCATAATGCACCACACATTTTCGATGGGAGACATGTCTGGACTGCAGGCGGGCCAGGAAAATACCCACACTCTTTTTTTACGAAGCCACGCTGTTGGATGGGGCTTGGCATTGTCTTGCTGAAATAAGCAGGGGGCGTCCATGAAAAAGACGGCGCTTAGATGGCAGCATATGTTGTTCCAAAACCTGTATGTACCTTTCAGCATTAATGGTGCCTTCACAGATGTGTAAGTTACTCATGCCTTGGGCACTAATACAACCCCATTCCATCACAGATGCTGGCTTTTCAACTTTGCGTCGATAACAGTCTGGATGGTTCGCTTACCCTTTCGTCCGGATGACACAATGTCGAATATTTCCAAAAACAACTTGAAATGTGGACTCGTTAGACCACAGAACACTTTTCCACTTTGCATGAGTCCATCTTAGATGAGCTCAGGCCCAGAGAAGCCGGCGGCGTTTCTGGATGTTGTTGATAAATGGCTTTGGCTTTGCATAATAGAGTTTAACTTGCACTTACAGATGTAGCGACAAACTGTATTTAGTGATAGTGGTTTTCTGAAGTGTTCCTGAGCCCATGTGGTGATATCCTTTAGAGATTGATGTCGGTTTTTGATACAGTGCCATCCGAGGGATCAAAGGTCACGGTCATTCAATGTTGGTTTCCGGCCATGCCGCTTACGTGGAGTGATTTTTCCAGATTCTCTGAACCTTTTGATGATATTACGGACCGTAGATGGTGAAATCCCTAAATTTCTTGCAATTGCACTTTGAGAAACGTTGTTCTTAATCTGTTTGACTATTTGCTCACGCAGTTGTGGACAAAGGGGTGTACCTCGCCCCATCCTTTCTTGTGAAAGACTGAGCATTTTTTGGGAAGCTGTTTTTATACCCAATCATGGCACCCACCAGTTCCCAATTAGCCTGCACACCTGTGGGATGTTCCAAATAAGTGTTTGATGAGCATTCCTCAACTTTATCAGTATTTATTGCCACCTTTCCCGACTTCTTTGTCACATGTTGCTGGCATCAAATTCTAAAGTTAAATGATTATTTGCACCAAAAAAAATTGTTATCAGTATGAACAACAAATATCTTGTCTTTGTAGCATATTCAACTGAATATGGGTTGGAAATGATTTGCAAATTATTGTATTCCGTTTATATTTACATCTAACACAATTTCCCAACTCATATGGAAACGGAGTTTGTACAAACCCCGTTTCCATATGAGTTGCTGCGTGAGCAAATAGTCAAACAGTTTAAGAACAACGTTTCTCAAAGTGCAATTGCAAGAAATTTAGGGATTTCAACATCTACGGTCCATAATATCATCAAAAGGTTCAGAGAATCTGGAGAAATCACTCCACGTAAGCGGCATGGCCGGAAACCAACATTGAATGACCGTGACCTTTGATCCCTCAGACGGCACTGTATCAAAAACAGACATCAATCTCTAAAGGATATCACCACATGGGCTCAGGAACACTTCAGAAAACCACTGTCACTAAATACATCTGTAAGTGCAAGTTAAAGCTCTACTATGCAAAGCCAAAGCCATTTATCAACAACATCCAGAAACGCCGCCGGCTTCTCTGGGCCCGAGCTCATCTAAGATGGACTGATGCAAAGTGGAAAAGTGTTCTGTAGTCTGACGAGTCCACATTTCAAATTGTTTTTGGAAATATTCGACATCGTGTCATCCGGACCAAAGGGGAAGCGAACCATCCAGACTGTTATCGACGCAAAGTTCAAAAGCCAGCATCATCAGCCCGGAGGTTGGGTCTTGGGCGCAGTTGGGTGTTCCAACAGGACAATGACCCCAAACACACGTCAAAAGTGGTAAAGGAATGTCTAAATCAGGCTAGAATGAAGGTTTTAGAATGGCCTTCCCAAAGTCCTGACTTAAACGTGTGGACAATGCTGAAGAAACAAGTCCATGTCGGAAAACCAACAAATTTAGCTGAACTGCACCAATTTTGTCAAGAGGAGTGGTCAAAAATTCAGGCAGAAGCTTGTGGATGGCTACCAAAAGCACCTTATTGCAGTGAAACTTGCCTAGGGACATGTAAGCAAATATTAACATTGCTGTATGTATACTTTTGACCCAGCACATTTGCTCACATTTTCAGTAGACCCATAATAAATTCATAAAAGAACCAAACTTTATGAATGTTTTTTGTGACCAACAAGTATGTGCTCCAATCACTCTATCACAACAAAAATAAGAGTTGTAGAAATTATTGGAAACTCAAGACAGCCATGACATTATGTTCTTTACAAGTGTATGTAAACTTTTGACCACGACTGTGTGTGTGTGTGTGTATATATATATATACACACACTACCGTTCAAAAGTTTGGGGTCACCCAAACAATTTTGTGGAATAGCCTTCATTTCTAAGAACAAGAAAAGACTGTTGAGTTTCAGATGAAAGTTATCTTTTTCTGGCCATTTTGAGCGTTCAATTGACCCCACAAATGTGATGCTACAGAAACTCAATCTGTTTAAAGGAAGGTCAGTTTTGTAGCTTCTGTAACGAGCTAAACTGTTTTCAGATGTGTGAACATGATTGCACAAGGGTTTTCTAATCATCAATTAGCCTTCTGAGCCAATGAGCAAACACATTGTACCATTAGAACACTGGAGTGATAGTTGCTGGAAATGGGCCTCTATACACCTATGTAGATATTGCACCAAAAACCAGACATTTGCAGCTAGAATAGTCATTTACCACATTAGCAATGTATAGAGTGTATTTCTTTAAAGTTAAGACTAGTTTAAAGTTATCTTCATTGAAAAGTACAGTGCTTTTCCTTCAAAAATAAGGACATTTCAATGTGACCCCAAACTTTTGAACGGTAATGTATATATATATATATGTATATATATATATACATATATATATATATATATATATATATACGTATATATATATATACGTATATATATTATATACACACACATACATACATATGTATGTATGTATGTATGTATGTATGTATGTATGTATGTATATATATGTATATATATATATATATATATATATATATATATATATATATATATAATGTGTATATATATATATATATATATATAAGACGTTTTGTTATAAGAAGTTTTGTTACACTTGGTAATATCAAAACGATAACTTTATCTCTTTACATTGCGCCCTTTTTTTTGCTCTACTTTCCCAGTTTTTGTTTCATAAAATAAAAAAACTGAACAAGCTGAAATAATCTAAATTCCCCAAATTGAGTAAAAACGAAACCTTTCATGGTCCTCTTGAGAAATCTGACTCTTTATTTCAATACAAACATTATAAAAAGGCATGTGCAACACGCAGAGACAGCAAAGGGAATGATAAACACACTAAAAAGGGATTAAAAACATTCATAAAAAAGCTTTATACATTTTTTTTAACAGATTTCTGACTCTGTGTATTTGTCCAACCACTCACTTTGACACTTTGTGGCTAACTCTTCATCCTTTTAGCTTCATACATGTTTTAAAAAAGGCTATTTTCCAAAGCCCAAACTGCTACCATTGAGATGTAAAATACTGCTACTATTATTTTGTCTCAGCAATGTAATGAAATGTAACACAAAAAAACCCCACAACTTCCACAACAATGCGTCTTTTTGCGTGAAAGACCAACCGGAACTGAACAAAGTCGACAAATAAAGCATCTTTGTGTACTAATGAGCACACAAATAAATACAAAACGACTAAGAATGACTGGTGGCTTGTTACTTGTCTTTGCATGTATTGCTGTTGCAGCATGTGGAGAGTAGTGAATCATGAAAATGTTTTGTGTGCAGTGAAGATGGACGCTGCACTGTTATCTCTGGTCTTTGTTCACTTTGAGGACTTTGTAGATGTGGTTGGCAAAGACTGTGGTGAAGTGAGGCCACGAGTCCCTGGACATGTGAGTGCACAGAGGAGTTTTACCCACGTTTTGGAGGTCCTCCACGTCCCAGATCTCTGGCATGCTGCAGCCGGGTCTGCACCGGGACAAACGTGTCATCAGTTATCATGCAGTTATCGGAAAATACGACCGTTTTAAAGGAGAACTGCACCTTTTTTGGAGGGGATTTTGCCTATCGTTCACAATCATTACAAGAGAAAAGAAGACAAGAGTTTTTTGTGTTTTTTTGCTTTCTAACATGTAAAAATCAGCTAATAGCAGCAATAAATTTGACCTCAAAATCACTTTAAAAAATGCATCAAAAAACCAGCAACAATAGCTAAATAATGTTCCGTAACCTCTATAATAACCAACCTGCAGCCACATTGTTATTGTAAAACTGAACACTGAGGAACTCTTTTTCTAGCGTACTAAGACATCGGGGTGCTACGGAATTAGCCGTGAAAGCTAACTACGGAAAGAGATAAGCTCAGCACGAATTGCGTTTGAGTTTGTAATGCACAACACAATGCGATACAACACCAATCTGTACTGACTGAAAAACATGAACACACATATTACAGTATCTGTAAAGTATTAGCTCACATTTCATGTTTTGCTTGTACACAGCTAGCCAGACAGCGTATGTACTGTAGTTGTAATAACAATAGCATTACATGCTGCGTGTATCATGAACGATATAAAGTGTGACTCACTCGATGCACAGTTGTGCGTATGGTCCAGCTGGCCAAGGACGTTTTTTTCCCTTTAATTTGGTTAAGCACTCCATTTATGTCGAAATAGCATGGCTTCAAATTCCACATTTTGCAGCTTGGAGTCACTTTCACCTCACTCTCTCGGCTTCTGTCTGCTCCAACGTCTCACTCTTCCTTTGTGCTCGCTTCTAGAAGTAGTAGTTCTTCCTCAGTATATTCAGCTTCAAAAAGATAAAGTTATGAATCGTCAAACTACAAAAACTGAAATCTAAGTAAAATTAAATATCTCAAATAAGGGTGATATTTGCTTATTTTCTGTCCGATAAGGTAATTCTTCTCACCAAGCAGATTTTATGTTAGAGTGTTTTACTTGTTTTAAGTGTTTTGGTCCTAAATGATCTCAGTAAGATATTACAGCTTGTTGTAGAGATTTGATGACCTATATTGAGTAAAACATGCTTGAAACTAGAATATCAACTGTTGCAAAGCTGTGTCATCAACACTCACAAGTATAAAACAGCTTTTTCAAAGTAATAATTTCTTATTTCAAACATGAACAAAAATAATCATGACTTTGACACAATTGTGTCTCATAATTAAAAACCGATGACAGCCAAATGGACTTTGCTGTTTTATTTTCAATGAAGCAGGAGAAAATAAATAGTCATATAGTAGTACAGTTGGCACAGTTAATATTTAAACATTTAACATGTGACATTTCAAACTATTTTGAACAGAAATAGTTCATGCACATTCAGGTAAATTCTTCAAAATTACAATAAACATTTTTTAGGCTGGGGGCCGTTGGCTGTATGTATATATATATATATATATATATATATATATATATATATATATATATATATATATATATATATATATTAGGGCTGCAACTAACCATTAATATGATAATCGATTAATCTGTCGATTATTACTTCGATTAATTGATTAATAATCGGATAAAATAGACAAACTACATTTCTATCCTTTCCAGTGTTTTATTGAAAAACAAACAGCATACTGGCACCTTACTTATTTTGATTATTGTTTCTCAGCTGTTTGTACATGTTGCAGTTTAAAAATAAAGGTTTATTTAAAAAATAATAAAATAAAATAAATAAAAAATTGCCTCTGCGCATGCGCATAGCATAGATCCAACAAATCGATGACTAAATTAATCGACAACTATTTTTAGAATCGATTTTAATCAATTTAATCGATTAATTGTTGCAGCCCTAATATATATATATATATATTCCTCACGCACTAATTGACTGAAAGAGCACGCACTTGGCGTGATGTCATGTTATCGATGGAAAAATGCATTTTTAGACAATATGATTTGCCTGAGCGCCTAGTAGACCCCGAGAGTAACAAGCGGTTGCCTTGTTGCCTTTCCATTAAGAAAAATAAACTAGTTTTTTAGTATAAGTTTGCTGGTTTCAAGAAATGTAATGCCGAGCGCATATCATTATGTCAAGATAATGGCACTAGCATTTAATTTAAGAATATTTTTTCAACATATTGAGAAAAAATTTCTCTTTTTTTTTTTTTTCCTACCAAGAAAAGTGCACTTGTTATTAGTGAGAATATACTTATTTTAAGGTATTTTTTGGGTTCATTGAGGTTAGCTAATTTGACTTGTTTTGGAAAGTCTTGACAAGCCAAATTTTCTTGTTCTATTGGCAGATAATTTTGCTTAGTTCAAATAAAATACTCCTAATTTTTGTATTTTTTTTTCTTGTTTTTGAACACTGACTTTTTGCAGTGCATTTGTCGAAAAATAGTTGTCTTTGTTGTCTATTATCAAGTCTGCCATGATTAGAAGACACACTTGCCTTTTGTCTCTGGAAGTAGGACACATATTTGTTGCCAGAAGTTGGAAGTGCGCTGCTTTGGAAACAGAAATCAATGCGCTAAAAAAAAATCGGTAAGTATTGTGCATATTACATATTGTTGTGAAGGTGTCTGTTACTGCATTATATATATATATATATATATATATATATATATATATATATTATATATATATATATATATATATATATATATATATATATATATATATATATATATATATATATATATATATATATATATATATATATATATATATATATATGCAGTTTGTATATAAAACAGAGTGTTTAGAAGTTGGTTTAGAGGGCTTTGAAGGCTACAACGGTGACTCTCATTATTATCTTGTTGTCTTTAAAATTCCCCCCATCCCCAGAAAAAATATGTATGTGTTCTTGTCTCTCATAATGATTGTGAACAATAGACAACATTCCAAATAGAGTGCAGTTCCCCTTTAAGCTTCTGGGATAATAATTGATCATCTGGCAAGACTGAAGAGTGAGCACTGGTGTGTTGTACCTGGTCCTCCTGGTGCACCAGGAATCTTCTAGAACAAAGTAATCCACTCCCAGCTTGTCCAGTTTGCTCTTCACCATGTCTGCAGACATGCGGCTGTACATGGAATACACCAGCTTGGTTCTCTCCCTGCAACATCAACACACGTTGGCATCACAGCTATGACTTCATTTTTTATACCGCTTGTCTTTGTTATGTATATTTAATGAGTGTGATACGTGAAGCTAGGCGCACATACGTCTACAGCACAAAATATATCTTACAGTGTACCCCAGGGATCAATACCGGGACCAAAATTGTTCAATCTCGATTAAAAAAATACATTTGTAAAATTACATAGGACTTAAAGTTAGTATTATTTCAAGAAGACACAACTGAGTTCTGTTTAGGAGAGAACACACATAAGTTAATACAAATAATAGCACAAGAAATAAAAAGATGGTGTGACAAAAACAGACTCTTTAAATCGCAGTAAAACTAAAATAATGGTATACGGTAACTAAGGCTGAAACGACGCGTCGACATAGTCGACGTCATTGGTTACGTAAATACGTCGACGCACAAAAACGGCGTCGACGCGTCACATATTTACGTCACACTACCGTCATGGCGAAGCGCAAAGCAGACGATCAAAGCAGACGATGCGAGCGAGGGGGGAAAAGCATGCCAAAAGTGGTCAAAAGTGTGGGAGTATTTCAATAAACGGCCTAATAATGTTGTTGTATGCACACTGTGTCGAGCGGAAATGGCCTATCATAGCAGCACAACGGCTATGAACGAACATTTGAAAAGAAAACCATCAACTAGTCAATCGTCCGCGCGAGCATATGTTGTCATCATTACACAAAAACATGAATGTGTCATTTGTATCTGCTAGGGGTGTAACGGTACGTGTTTTGTATTGAACCGTTTCGGTACGGGGCTTTCGGTTCGGTACGAGGGTGTACCAAACGACTTTCTAAGCTAAAGCTAACTTTAGCTGCTAAAGTCTTAACAAGCTGCTTCGCTCCTCTGCCTCTGTCTCAGCACGCAGCATTGTCCCACCCACACAACCATCTGATTGGTACACACGCAGCATTGTCCCACCCACACAACCATCTGATTGGTACACACGAAGCATTATCAGCCAATCAGCAGTGTGTATTCAGAGCGCATGTAGTCAGCGCTTCAGCGTGGAGCAGATAGGTGTTTAGCAGGTGAGCATCAGGCTCTCTCTCTCCCCAAATGATAATAAACACCTCCCAGTCAACTACTAGTAACATCACTATGAGCCCGTTGACCTTCTAGAAATATAAACTGCAGCTCAGCTCACTCGCAGTCCTGGCTTGAGGTGAAGGCTAATTACCTCTCAGTTCCAGCCACATCGACCCCTTCTGAGCGCCTATTTTCAGCTGCTGGGAATATTGTAAACAAGAAAAGAACCAGAGCATGTACACATGCTAACCTTTCTTCATTACAACTGTTAGTCACTCACTGGAATGAGTAGAATTGGTTATTGTGTACTGTGTTGGACTGGATGTTTATTTTGCACATTTTAAAAGCAATACTTAATGTTTACAGTGCTCCAGAATTTTTAGATTGGCACTTTTTTGTATTGGATGTTTATCTTTATTTTTGCACATTTTAGCAAATAAGCGATACTTTCACTTTTGTTGAAATGTTTACACTGTTGTTACAGAATATTTCGTTTTGCACTTTTTTGTATTGGATGTTTATCTTTATTTTTGCACATTTTAAAGAAAAATAAGCAATAATTTTACCTTTGAAATGCTTATACTATTGCAGAATATTAAGATTTGCACTGGATGTTGACTTTTATATTTGCACATTAAAAAGCAAATAAGCTACTTTTAATTTTGTTAAATGTTAAAAGTTTTAAATGTTTACATTGTTACAGAATATTTAGTCATGTTGTTGTCAATGTTGACTGAGTGGCCATACTTCTTTTTTTTTGTAAATAAAAGCCATGCCTTTTGAAAAAACGGGCCTACATTTATTTTTTCATCTTCATTTTGAATAAAAAAATAATCGGTAAAAGGAAAAATAATCTATAGATTAATCGAAAAAAAATAATCTATAGATTAACCGATTAATCGAAAAAAAAATAATCTATAGATTAATCGATATAAAAATAATCGTTAGCTGCAGCCTTAACGGTAACAGTAGAAGATAAATTTAAACACAAATACAAATAGACGGAGTAGACATTGAAAGAGTAAAATAAATCAAATGTAGATCAAAATAGATGATAAAATGAACTGGAAATCTTGTGAAAAAATGAAACATAAGGTGACAAGAAATACTTCAATAACAAATAAATAAAGCAAAACATGTTCTAGACCAAAAATCACTTCCAGGGTTTCCCACACATTCATTTATTTGTGGCGGCCCGCCACGAAAGAATTACGTCCGCCACAAATTTAAAAAAAATAATTTTTTAAAAATTAAAAATAAATAAATAAATAAATACATTTTATTTTATTTTGTCCTCTCCAGCTTCTCAGGCAAATCATATAGTTGATGTAGATGCCCATATCGGCTGTTCAAATTTACTTTACAAAAGAGAAGTGTAGGATACTTCTCTTGTTGCCTTATTTGTATTTGACTTTATTAAATGTAATTTTCTTAGAAACACAACATGTGTATATAACAAAGGGTGCAAAGTCTGCAGGCAGTAGGAAACACATGGTTAAGTGTAGGGAGTAAAACTGATGGCAGTCTAAAGTTCAAGATTTTTGGAGCTCTTTGTTCAGTGGATCATATGTTTGATGAAGCTCTGTGTCTATCTACCACCACTACTGTTTTCTGTTTATTTGTTACTGACTGTGGCAGGACACCTCTGCCTCTGTTTCACTTTATGTTGCTGGTAAATAATATGGTTGTAGTAGTAGGCTAAAGTTAAATTATTTAGTATGCACTAATTAAAGGGGCAGAGCTTTGAGACATTTTAGCTTTTATATTTTATAAGATATATTTTTTGTAAGAACCACAATTAATAAATATATTTCAGTGAATAACTTATTGTTCAAATCTGTATATAAATATGTACATAAAGTGTTGTAATTATATTGTAAAATGGATGGATGGATGGATGGATGGACGTTTAAAACAAAACTGTTATTATTAATTAGTAAGTATACATTTCTTTAGCCTTTTTAGAGAAAATCAAATCATTGTAGTAAATTATGCAAATTACTCGATGATGTCATGTGACCACGCCCATAGCCACGCCCCCACCGCCACAGGTATCTTGGCAGTTTATGGGAAACACTGACTTCAGATTCTCTACTGCTCGATAGTGTTACCATATCTGAGTTATTGTGCAGAAATATGGAGAAATAACTATAAATGTGAGCTTCATTCACTAACGGTGTTACAAAAAAGGTCAGTTAGATTAATACACAATGTTGGATATAGAGAACATACAAACACTTTATGTATTGAATCAATAGTATTGAAATTCAATGAGCTGGTGCATTTGCAAATAGCTAAAATGATGTACAAAGATAACTATAACCAAAGAATATATATAACAAAAGAGGAGAAATAAAAACATCAGAGAAAAATGTAATTTAAAACATTTGTACGCACGTACAACACTTAAACCCTTTAGTATATCAATATGTGGAATTTAATTATGAAATGGGTTAAGCAAAAAAATCAAAGTATTAATATGATCCAGTTTAGAAGCTGTTCAAACTACCGGTACAAGTGTTTACATAGACAAAGAAGAAGAATCCTGATAAACATTTTGAACCTTGTTAGAAACGCGATTATCCTATTCATCTCATTAACTGAATCATAACTTACTAAACTATTTATTCATAACAACTGTTGTATTTATTGCTCATTGATTTAGTTGTGTTACAAATTGAGAACAGGAAGTGAATAAACATGTTAGTAATTGCTATTAAGTGGAAAAGGGGTAGGATCAAAAAGGCTTTACTCGTCCCTTATGAAGCATCCAGACGCCTTAGGTCAAAGCTATTCAACAAGCGGCCCGGGTGCCAAATCCGACCTGGGAATGACACCATACGGGTCGAGTGTAGTTGAAAACTCGGGAGATAAATATTTTTGCAGGAAATTCCTATAACCAGTAGAGTGCTCCTGTTGTATAGGAACTTGGACCACTTTAAACACATCGGCACATCCTTGCATTGACATTTTAACATGGCTAACAAACACAGAACACTAACTTCAAACCTTTTTACATAACTGAGGTTTTCCTCAAGGCACCCTTTTAAGTCCTCTCCTCTTTGGCAGTTACAATTGTTTTACATAATGTGATTCAACCCTTGTGTAATGTTCTTATTGTTACCCAGCCAGCGTTTGTGGGTCTGATGGACCCGTTGCATTTTGTGGCTTTTAATGCCTCACAATCAAACAATATGTAAAATACTGAACAGATGTTTACCTTATCCCAATAGATTCAAGATTGCTTATTGTCATATGCACAGTTAAACAGACAGTTTGCCGTACAATGAAAATCTTACTATGCTAGTCCACCCTTCAACAAGTCACACGGTACTTAGCTAAAATAAAAATAAAAATAAAAATGTATATACAAGGCACAGTAAGTAACATAACATTATTGCACATTCTGATTGACAGTCAACAGTATAAATATGGAGGTGACATTTGGTCACAGCAGCAGTTAAAGTGTCTTTAGTGATCAAAGGTGAAAAGTGTCTACAGCAGACCTGGGCATTCTGCGGCCCGCGGGCCGCATCTGGCCCTTTGTACGTCCCTGTCCGGCCCGCGTTAGGCCAATCATAAATTACAAAATACATTTTAAAAAGTATCTATTTCGAGTGAGCAATACGGTGCTGCTTTTGTTTTGAAAAGCGTTATTTGTATTACTTCCGTGTGGACGTATGCTCGTGCGCGCAGCGGCAATCACAAATTACAAAATACATTTAAAAAAACATCTATGTCGTGCGTGCAATACAACTGTGCTGCTTTTATTTTGAAAAGTGTTATTTATGGGCGTATGTCCTGTTAGTGAAGGTGCACAGCGACAAGTGATGTCCGGTCCGCCCGGTTATCCCAGAGACGCTAAAAAAAGAAAAGGTGATGACGAATGGCGTGTTTTCAACAAGAACTGGACTGCCAAGAAAAGGTAAAGCCGTATGCTTAATTTGTAGTACACATGTTGCTGTGTTTAAAGAATATAGTGTAACGACCTGCTGAAGTTGATGTTGTCTTCTTGAGTTGCGTAAATGAGGAGTGAGGATAGATGCGCGTGTGGAAGGAACGAGATAAGTTGAGCTGTGTTAGTATAGCTTGCTCAATAAAAGTTTAAAAAGAGCGTCAGACTTGGTGTGCACTTCTTACTGCACTGCTTAATTGTGTGCAGCCTGCTACGTCATCGAGAGGTACGTGCCACGTGAGGAGCTCGCCGCAGAGAGAGAGAGAGAGAGAGGGAGAGAGAGAGAGAGAGAGAGATAGAGAGAGAGAGAGGGAGAGGGAGGAAGGAAGGAAGGAAGGAAGGAGAGAGGCAGTGTCTACAGGTGCAGCTCACGCTGCTTGCCGTGGGGGAATTCCGCCCTCAATGAAGACTCCCAGGTTTGATGGCAAGGCGAACTGGGAGGCATTTCATCCCACTTCTGACATGAATTGTAGAGTCACACCAAGTCTGACGCTCTTTTTAAACTTTCATTGAGCAACCTATACTAACACAGCTCAACTTATCTCGTTCTTTCCACACGCACATCTATCCTCACTCCTCATTTCCGCAACAGCAACGCTTCCTCCTTCTTCGCCAATCACCTTACAGGCGTGCTACGTTCACAACAAAGAGGATGCAGGATAAAGTGACAGAAATTGAAATTTTTGCATGGTATTATACATCAGGAAGTGTTGTGTAAGAAAGTGTTAAAAATAAAACCATCAAAAGCCATCTGCTTTTGTATAAAGATAAGTTAGGTTAAATGAAAATATTATTTTTTATCTTACGGTCTATCAAAAATAATTTAAGCAAAATCAACCTCCTCATGCTCTCTCAGAGAGAGCATGTCCTAAATTGCAAGCTGCAGTTTTGAGGCATGTTAAAAAAAATAATGCACTTTGTGACTTCAATAATAAATATGGCAGTGCCATGTTGGCATTTTTTTCCATAACTTGAGTTGATTTATTTTGGAAAACCTTGTTACATTATTTAATGCATCCAGCGGGGAATCACAACAAAATTAGGCATAATAATGTGTTAATTCCACGACTGTATATATCGGTATCGGTTGATATCGGAATCGGTAAGTAAGGGTTGGACAATATCGGAATATCGGCAAAAAAGCCATTATCGGACATCTGTAATTATTATTGTTCCAACTGACCTCAACCCAGCATCTTCATAGTGAGGGTGGTTGACGATGGGGCGAGCAGTGGACAGTTTGACACTGGCCATGGTGGGCATGGCTCCAGCGAACACAGAGTCTGCATGACAGACAACAAAACAGTCACAGGAAGTGGATCATGTTGACCATCGTTAGCGCTGCTCACCAGAGTTGGTGTTTTCCCGGATCCAGTCTAGCAGCTCCTCCTGAGGCACGTTGCTGAACTCTCCAATGATGGCCCACTGGGCCTGCAGGTTGGCCACGCCCTGCACCGCCATGAGGGCCAGCACCAGGGCCACGGCCGCCCGTTGCTTCGCCTTCTCCCCGAGCCAGCTGAACAACTGCACGGCATTTGAGGTTACGCTTACGCTCGCCAACATTGAGAGAGCCGTCGCAGGCCGAGACCGACCTGTCTGGAGCAGATCAGCGAGGCCATGATGCACATGTGGGGGGTGAGGAAGAGCTTGAGTCGCATGATGAGGATGGCCAGGACCGTGAACGCCACCAGCTGCAGACTGTGGTACGCCATCTGCAGGACGGACCAGAGAGGAAATACTCAACATGCATACGGTGGTACCTCGGTTTTCATGAGCACCGCTTTGCACATGCAATTACAGGAGGTGTTTTTATATGCATGTATTCTTTTGTTTTTACTAGGGGTGTGGGAAAAAAATCGATTCAAATTCGAATCACGATTCTCACATTGTGCGATTCAGAATCGATTCTCATTTTTAAAAAATATATTTTTTATTTTATTATTATTATTTTTTTTTTTATTAATCAATCCAACAAAACAATACACAGCAATACCATAACAATGCAATCCAATTCCAAAACCAAACCCGACCCAGCAACACTCAGAACAGCAATAAACAGAGCAATAGAGAGGAGACACAAACACGACACAGAACAAACCAAAAGTAGTGAAACAAAAATGAATATTATCAACAGTATCAATATTAGTTACAATTTCAACATAGCAGTGATTAAAAATCCCTCATTGACATTATCATTAGACATTTATAAAAAAAATACAAAAAAGAACAATAGTGTCACAGTGGCTTACACTTGCATCACATCTCATAAGCTTGACAACACACTGTGTCCAATATTTTCACAAAGATAAAATAAGTCATATTTTTGGTTCATTTAATAGTTAAAACAAATTGACATTATTGCAATCAGTTGATAAAACATTGTCCTTTACAATTATAAAAGCTTTTTACAAATATCTACTGCTCTGCTTGCATGTCAGCAGACTGGGGTAGATCCTGCTGAAATCCTATGTATTGAATGAATAGAGAATCGTTTTGAATCGGGAAAAAAATCGTTTTTGAATCGAGAATCGCGTTGAATTGAAAAAAAAAAAAAATCGATTTTGAATCGAATCGTGACCCCAAGAATTGATATTGAATTGAATCGTGGGACACCCAAAGATTCACAGCCCTAGTTTTTACCCTCTTCGTAGTTGTTTCAATTTGTCTGTCGTGTAAAGCAGTGGTCCCCAACCACCGGGCTGCGGCCCGGTACCGGTCCGTGGACCGATTGGTACCGGGCCGCACAAGAAATGTAAAAAAAATAAATAAATAAATAAATATATATATATAATTTATTTTAAAATGTTTTATTAAATCAACATAAAAAACAAAATATATACATTATATATATATATCAATATAGATCAATACAGTCTGCAGGGATACAGTCCGTAGGCACACATGATTGTATTTGTTTATGACAAAAAAAAAAAAAAATACAAATACCATCCATTTACACTACTTTATATTAGAAATGGCAACAGCGGAGGATGAATGTCCCATAACAAAAAGATAGAGAAAAAGAAGAAGCTTATCGACTACGGTGTCGGCACGGACTACAAAGGAGGACGGGCGCAATTTTTCAGGATTTATGCAGATCCCAAATACAGATCAGCAGGTACCAGAAGGTAAGAAAAGTTGCTTTTGCATAATATTGCAAAACAAAACACCAGATAATATGTCTTACCTTATACACACACCATAATAATAATTGTATGTTTAATGCGCAGACAATCCATCAAGCGGTGCAGCTTCATATCTTACCAAAGTCGTACTAATACATTTTGATAAATTTTTGAGCGCCAGTGTAATGTTCTATATTTTCAATGGAACATATAAAATGTTGGTGTTGTTTACTTGAGTCATATTGCCATCACAGCGCAGTCTACACATATTTCTTATATTTGACTGCCATCTACTGGTCACACTTATTACACCATGTACTAAATAAAATTGCTTCGAGGTCGGTAAGCAAAACCAGAATTATTCCAAAAATTAGGCGCACTGTCGAGTTTTGAGAAAAAAAAAAGATTTTAAGTGCGCCTTGTAGTCCGTAAAATACGGTACACCTGTACCTGTATATTGTATGTCTGCTCTTGGACGGTTGCATTGAAAACTAATCTCATTATATTTTTCTAAGTGCAATGACAAAGCTATTCTATTGTAATATACCTTTGGGCCGAAGAAAGTTGTGAGTGACATCACCTTAATAAAGAATGAGAGAAACACTAGTGCATTTTCATGTTCCTCCGAGCAAAGTGTGTTTTTTTTCCTTCCCTCATCTCTACCTGCTCGTTGCCATGTTTGCCAACAAGTGTTCAATCAAGTTAAAAGTGATGGTAAATTTAGTCATCATCATTGTATTTCACATTGTTTTCTGTATGTACAACTATCATTATTGTCTATAAAATATGTTTTGTGTTCGTATTTTAAGTAATTCATTCGATTTAAATGATTTCTTGTAAGAACAATTACAGACCTACCAACAAATAACAGAGGTTACACACAATTTTAGACATTTTAACATCAGAAATGAAATATTCTCACTTCTGCTTTGGTGGTGTCACATCTGCAACAGAGATGAGAAGAAGTTGGAAACATTCATCATTGGTTACATGCGCGCTGTGACATCATCAGCTGACCTCACAGCTTCCTCCGCTTTATCCTCCTCCTCATTCCCGGCGGTCGCCTTCTTTCCATCCCGGAGGAAGCGAAAGACATCTTGTACAGTCTGTGAGGGACGAAGAACAAGATGTGACTTCCTGAGTAAAAATGAAGACGATAGGAAACTTCCAAATGTCGTTAATCTCCAAGTACGGACCGTCTTTGCGATCAGAACAACCAACAACACGTTGACGGGCAGCAGCAAGGTCTTCAAGTAGCGTGCAGGGGTCTGATGTGGAGGAGAGTAGGCGTTAACAGCAGCGTGACGATTAACACACACACACAGATGTGAGTCCATTACTTCACCTCCCACTCCATGAAATCAAACTCTGCAGCACACGTGTACATGAGCGTGTGGAAGTCCTTGTAGCTGCTGAATTTAGACTTGATCAAGGCACTGATGTGAGCCTGGAAGAAAGCAAACATTTTTCCAGTACATTCTTTACTGCAGGGGTTCTTAACTGTGGAGGGAGATGTTGCCAGCGCTGCCTGTAGGAGCAAAGGTCACCGCCTCTGTCCATGGTGCTGCGGACAGAGCACCATCAGACGGGGGCGTGGCAGTGCTGACGGCGAGACACAGCCGGCAGGTGATTAGTTTTCACAGGTGGTACGTGGTAATCTAGTCATCTGTTGTCTTTAACAGTAAGCGGCCGGGAGCAGGAAGAGAGAGGATACGGACGTGATTTAAAGGTCACGTTCTGCGGAAGAAAGACTTTGAGAAAAACCTATGTGCACGCTTGGCTCCTGTGAAGTGTTTGTCAGTGGGACCGCTAAGAAGCGACTTCCACATTAACCTTTTTGACCTCGGGGCCCAACTTTTACACTACAGAGAGGCCCACTCAAATATTAACACTGAATTAGTAATATTACTCTTCATTTGGCAATATACTGTATATGTTTCTTAAATAAACTGACAGTAAAATTCCATCCATCCATCCATCCATTTTCTACCGCTTGTCCCATTTTTGGGGTGGTGGGGGGTGCTGGAGCCTATCTCAGCTGCATTCAGGCCGAAGGCGGTGTACACCCTGGACAAGTCGCCACCTCATCGCAGTGACAGTAAAATTGTATTTCCTAATGAAAATATAACTTAACAGCTTTAGTCATACTTTTTGCGCTTAAGAAACTTCTATGACTTCAGCACCAGTTTGTTTGAGATTGTCATTACTGCCACAAGTGGTGGAAAAGTATGAATGAACACATGTGGAGTAATGTACTTAACAAAAATGTTTATGTCCTTTTATGTCCTGGGCATGACGTTAAAGTGCATCCGGCAGTGGAGGCTCCTCTATGGGATCTTGGGGCACTCGGAGGTTAACCCCTTTACTACTGTTACCTAGGGATGATACTCGAAACCGGTTTTCCCGGTTGTTCGATAAGAAAAGAACCGAGTCCTCGGACTCGAATCTGTTTTTGAGAACCGGTACCAGTTATCGAGACCACTATAGTAAAGAAAAAGAGTTGGTTCTTTATTCGAATCCCTCGGAACGAATCCCGTCCCGACCAGAAATGCTCCGTGTGACATCACAAGAAATGGCGTCATGTAGCTCAGTCGTTAGGCGCAGATAGGGAAAGCAGGAAAAAAATGGACGGGAAAAAGCGCTCCAAGGTGTAATAAAGTTCAAAACAAAAGGTATAATCCAATGAATAACTTTACTGAGAGATTTGAGCAGGGTACAAACACATGACGAACACTTTTACGACCAACCGCAAACATAGCAACCAGGCGAGCAACGCACCTCCTTTACGGCAGCTGTCGCAACGTTCTTAAAGCAAACGCAGCACATACATATATATATATACAACATATATGACATGATCTCCCTTTTTTAACCTTTGTTTTTCTTTCCTTGTAAACAAAACAAAATCACACTGTATATGTGTTGTTTGTCTAATTATAAATAATGCAGACGAGGTGTGTTGGCTGAGTTCTTGACGTTTACTTTCACAGCGTGCTCATAACCTAACCGGGTGACGACATGCAACAACACTTTTCGGGGCTACCGCGCATGCTCGTCACTCCCGTTGCATGATGGGTAGTGTAGTTGTTATATTCGAATGTTAACGCAATAAAGTGTATTTCTTTTTTTAGCTTTAACTTTTCATTTTTAGCATTGTAACCACATTTGCAAACAACTTTACTCTTCATAGAATTTTCTTTCAATAAAGAAATAAAGTGCAAAAATGCCCAAGCATCATAACAAACAGTTATGTCAAATAGCAGCAGAATTGCACTTTTTGGAGAGCTGTATTATTTTCAGTTTTGTGCACAAGGGACTGATTTTATTTAACACTATATTATTATTTATACACCTGTAGTGATCACAGAGACAGGTTGTTTTTGTGTTACTGTATATATTTGTTTTTCTGAAAAATCCCACTTAATATACTTTGGGTAACAACAGTCAATATTTATTTATTTTATATTATTTTTTTAGGGGTTTAACAGTCAATATTTATTTATTTATTAGATTAAATTGTTTTCTTATATAATAAAAGTGAGCTTTTGTTAAACCAAATATTGTTTTTTTTTCCCATATACAACAACCTATCTGGACTCGATAAGAGAATCGATTAGGAATTGGTTCGATAAGAGGATTCGATAATAGGCTCGAACTCGATAATTTCTTATCAAACATCATCCCTACTGTTACCCCAGGTGGCCCTTGGCAAAGGCCTAGTACCTGACTGCCCCCTAGCTAGGGATACGGTGAAGACCTCAACGGCGGAGCGGGCGGAAGACGGTAGATTTAAGAACTACCACAACGGCTGCGATGGCGCAAGAAGGCTGCAGCAGAAAAGGGTCCCCAGTCGTCTTTGACTCCATGCACCTGGACCCTAACCCGATTCTGTCAAGGATCGTGTGGTGACTGTCTGTGCACCAGTCTCCACACGTTAAACAAAGTCACGCACAGGCATCCTCCATAAAGGGATACACCCCTACCAGGAGGATCGCCGATGATAACCAAAAAATGTGAAATAACTGAAAACATGTTTTATATTCTAGTTTCTTCAAAATAGCCACCCTTTGCTCTGATTACTGCTTTGCACACTCTTGGCATTCTCTCGATGAGCTTCAGGAGGTAGTCACATGAAAAGGTTTTCACTTCACAGGTGTGCTTGAAGTTTTACCATCAATCAGAACTATCAAGCAGCTAAAACGTGCCAAACCTGGGGAAGTGTGGAGAGTGTTTTGCATATCACCCGGCATGAATTTAGGAGGATTTATATGTGTAATTTTAAATCATAATGGTGTTGGCACATGTTTTATAATGTTCACAAAGTTCAATAAGCAAGGAGGTGGGTATTGTGCGACCGTGTGACTTTATATGTTGTTAATAGGCAATTCATACCATGAGTGGGATATATAAATGTGCTCATAACACTTCTAAAGGACTCATGGTCAATGAGCATCAATTCTACAGTGATTCATTTCAAAGACGACTGAAAACAAGGCAATAACTCCACGCAGGCCGATCTTGTTTAAATTGTGATGTCTCTCGGGCCGCACTAAAGACTCCGCAGGCATAGTTTGGACAACCCTAATCTAAAACATGAATTTAAGTTCCAACACATTTACTCCCGCACGTTAAAAGCCTTTTGTGAACTGTTAAAAGCGATCTATCATCGGGGTATTGTTTTTAAGTTTGTAAAGCACTTTGCATTACACTTATTTTATGTATGAAAAGTGCTTTATTAATAAAGTTTGATTGACTGATTGATTTTATTTTGCTGTGTCGTGCCGCCACCATTAATTACATGTAGGGGAAACACTCAGCTTAATTTTTTTATTGGCCTTTTTTTATTTTTTCATTTAGCCTTTATTTAACCAGGAAAAAAATCCCATTGAGATCAAAGACTTTGACATTATTTGAAATAAAATGTATTCCTTAATAATGAGATATATCATTATGTTATACTAATTTGCTTTATCACCTATAAATGATGTATAATGATGTATTTTCCCATTTTTCATGCACATGCTCATGTATCAAAGTGGCAACTGCATCCTTCAAGCTATATTCTTATTTTCCAATTGAGGATTGTATTTATTAAAGAAATAGCTTCCAGACGTTTTTTTGGTTTCATTTTAAAAGCTAAAAACGTTGTCTGTGTTTTGGCATACTAGCACCACAAATGAACCAAATTGTGACCTTCACCTCTTAAGGCCCAAGCTGTTTGTTTACATGCTTTTTTTTATTTCTTTTTGCTATTTGGGCTTATTGGACCCTAATTAGAATAAAAACTAAGAATCATCTTTTGATATGATGTACTTAGTCCATAAGTACACAAACGTGTACTTCATGTTTAGTGACATGCTAATTCTTATTTTTTACACTCTTTTTTCCCAAATTCCATTGTATGTTATACTCTTCTGACACAGTATAAGTGTCCACATAAGCAGTGTACACAATTTTGGAAATAAGAGCTAAAAGGTGCTGTCCATGCATGTGGCCACTAAGCCTTTAGAGGTTTTTAATACAAAGGTGTGTACCGAACTGTTTCACCTCTACTTAAAAGCAAATGGTAACTCTTAAAGAGACAGTAACTCACATCATCCGAAGCACCCAGAATTGTGGACAGCAAGAATTTGAGCAGAACTGTGGAGCCGAACCAAACCAAAGCCTGCATGATCTGAGGAGACACATGAGAAGCAATGAAGGGATCAAATTTGTGTCACGGTGTGTCATTAATACAATACTTCATAAAAAGTAAAAACACCCCTTACATTTCTACTACCTAATCATGGGACAAATATGACACAGTGATAAAAAAGTAGTCAGTGTACAGCCGGTATAGCAGTTACTCAAAATAACAAGACTACAAGAAGCAGAAGGTGGTCATGCCTACCCAGAAGATGAGGCCACTTTTGAAGATGCGAGTGAACCCATCCCTCAACGCGACGATAGCCTGGCGAACGAAACAAAACAAGAAACGTTGTCTACAACACAACAATTACGTCCACTTGTACTGCTCCACCCGACTGGACTCACCCAGATGGAGACGAGCGAGGAGGCGTAGAAGGACGTGAGGAGCATGGAGTTGCCAAACATCAGCACAAAGCAGACAGCCAGCGTCACCTGCAGTGAGCGAGGAGAGGAGAAGGGGCGGCGCCATTGAGCAAAGTCCGTCAGCAATGAAGTTTGACTAATTAGGAATTCAAAATTTGCTTTGCTTATGCAGGGTGTACAATACATTATTTCATTTTGGCCCACTATGGATGCCACGAACAGATTTCTGTTAAAAGAGAACTGCACTTTTTTAAGGAATTTTGCCCATCATTCACAATCCTTATGTAAGACAAGCACATATTTTTTTAATGCATTGTAACTCAAATAAAACTGACAAAAGTCAGCTTTTCCTCAAATATAAGATTGATGGGAAATTTACGATGAAAAATGTTGGCATTTTGTCATTAGTGGGTGACTGTGGTCCTGCAGCCAAACCTCTATTACCTATTGGTACTTGTTTTGTGTATTTGAAATCTGCTGAAGTCCCGAAAATGTGAAATCAAATTATGGAGGCATGGTGGAGACGGGGAGAAGATGCACCAAGGCACGTAAATAAGGCCGCCCACAAAATGGCGCATTCTGAAGAGACGGTCAGGAAGCGGCTTGAAGACGGTCTGTAAAACATCATCTTTGCAACATTTGGACTGAAGAACCACCATTACATGTTATGTATAGGACTGTGTGACTCTTTGGGCACCAAACGATACGATTCAACTCGATTCTTGTGGGTAACGATTTGATTCTTTATTCAAAACGATTATGTATTCAAAATCAATACTTTTTTATAACGTTGGATGCCAGTTCTATGATTAACCACGTTCCTCCATAAAATAGATATATAGCTCTGATAGGGCTGGGCGATATATCGATATACTCGATATATCGCGGGTTTGTCTCTGTGCGATATAGAAAATGACTATATCGTGATATTGGAGTAAATGGTCTAACGCAGTTGCTTTTAGCTGCAGGCATTACACTGCATGCGTTTCCCACTCTTTCCTGTCTCTCCTTCTCACAGAGACATAAACAAGCGCACCTTCTTACATACACTACCGTTCAAAAGTTTGGGGTCACATTAAAATGTCCTTATTTTTCAATGAAGATAACTTTAAACTAGTCTTAATTTTAAAGAAGTACACTCTATACATTGCTAATGTGGTAAATGACTATTCTAGCTGCAAAGGTCTGGTTTTTGGTGCAATATCTACATAGGTGTATAGAGGCCCATTTCCAGCAACTATCACTCCAGTGTTCTAATGGTACAATGTGTTTGCTCATTGGCTCAGAAGGCTAATTGATGATTAGAAAACCCTTGTGCAATCATGTTCACACATCTGAAAACAGTTTAGCTCGTTACAGAAGCTACAAAACTGACCTTCCTTTGAGCAGATTGAGTTTCTGGAGCATCACATTTGCGGGGTCAATTAAACGCTCAAAATGGCCAGAAAAAGAGAACTTTCATCTGAAACTCGACAGTCTATTCTTGTTCTTAGAAATGAAGGATATTCCACAAAATTGTTTGGGTGACCCCAAACTTTTGAATGGTAGTGTACGTCACGTGAGCAACGTCACACGCTCCCACGGAGCAGACAGGTAGCGACATGGTAACGTTAGCTGTGATGCTAACGGTGTGGTGCGAGTGGTAATACGAGAGAAAGAAGGTGCGAATCTGGTAACAAATGGAGGAAGAATTAATTCCCAAGAAAAACAGCACGAGATCCATCGTCTGGCGGTGGTTTGGCTTCAAGCGGGAATATGTCGAACATTTATGCGGCAAAAGTGTTGCTACAAAAAGTAGCACCACTGCTAATGTAGCATCATTTGAAAAGTCACCCGTTAGAGAATGAAGAGTGTTTGAAACTGCGCATGTCAACATCTCCATTCGGTGCCACACCAACAAAATGCCGAAGCAACTATTTCCACATCAACACCGTATGAAAAAAAACAAAAAAAAACAGAAGGAGATAACGTCCGCAGGAACCTACCACATAGCGAAGGACATATACTATTTGATATGCAGCTCATTTTTATGTGACACTTATTGAAATATCTTCTGTGACATCATGCACAAAACTGCACTTTGTTTTTTTTAGTGGCGTTCTGTACAAAAAGTACACTTTAATTTAGTGTTGTTTTGATAAGTAATCTTGGTGACATCGTTCACAAAAGTGCACTAATAGCTTGTTTTAAAATGTCTCTGACAATCTTGCACTTTCTGTTTTGGAAATGACATGAATGTTTGTGCAACTGCTTAATAACTGTTTAATAAATACAGTTCTGGTCAATTGACTTAGTTGTGATTTCCCTCTCTGCATGAAAGTTTAAAATGAGCATATTAGGGGCGGCGTGGCGAAGTTGGTAGAGTGGCTGTGTCAGCAATCGGAGCGTTGCTGGTTACTGAGGTTCAATCCCCACCTTCTACCATCCTAGTCACGTCCGTTGTGTCCTTGGGCAAGACACTTCACCCTTGCTCCTGATGGGTGCTGGTTAGCGCCTTGCATGGCAGCTCCCTCCATCAGTGTGTGAATGTGTGTGTAAATGGGTGAATGTGGAAATACTGTCAAAGTGCTTTGAGTACCTTGAAGGTAGAAAAGCGCTATACAAGTATAACCCATTTATCATTTCATATATTAATGCAGTATGAAGAAGAATGTTTTAATGTAGACACATAGAATCATCATACTGCTGTGATTATATGCATCAAGTGTTCATTCAAGGCTAAGGCAAAATATCCAGATATATATCGTGTATCGTGACATGGCCTAAAAATATCGAGATATTAATAAAAGGCCATATCGCACAGCCCTAATAGGGCTGTGTGACTCTTTGGGCACCAAACGATACCATTGAACTCGATTCTTGTGGGTAACAATTCGATTCTTTATTCAAAACGATTCTCGATTCAAAATCAATACTTTTTTAATAACGTTGGATGCCAGTTCTATGATTACCTACATTCATCCATAAAATAGATATACAGCTTCTTCTTCTTCTGTCGTGTGTCTCTAGACTTTCAGCTCTGTTGAGGCGAGCCAGGTCAACGTGTCATCGTCCAGGTCAATCAGACCTTGTTCGCCATTCGGTGGCCGGTGTTTGGGGCAACTAGTGACTATGTGCTCTACTGTCTGGACTGGATCCATATACACTACCGTTCAAAAGTTTGGGGTCACCCAAACAATTTTGTGGAATAGCCTTCATTTCTAAGAACAAGAACAGACTGTCGAGTTTCAGATGAAAGTTCTCTTTTTCTGGCCATTTTGAGCGTTTAATTGACCCCACAAATGTGATGCTCCAGAAACTCAATCTGCTCAAAGGAAGGTCAGTTTTGTAGCTTCTGTAACGAACTAAACTGTTTTCAGATGTGTGAACATGATTGCACAAGGGTTTTCTAATCATCAATTAGCCTTCTGAGCCAATGAGCAAACACATTGTACCATTAGAACACTGGAGTGATAGTTGCTGGAAATGGGCCTCTATACACCTATGTAGATATTGCACCAAAAACCAGACATTTGCAGCTAGAATAGTCATTTACCACATTAGCAATGTATAGAGTGTATTTCTTTAAAGTTAAGACTAGTTTAAAGTTATCTTCATTGAAAAGTACAGTGCTTTTCCTTCAGAAATAAGGACATTTCAATGTGACCCCAAACTTTTGAACGGTAGTGTATATTGGAGATACAATCAATCAATCAATCAATTCCTTTATTGTCATAATAACACTTAAGTCATACATGTCAACGAGATTTTGTTTGAGCTTTGTCCAGCGGCATAGAAACTGCATTAAAGTGCAGGTTGACCATAGTTCACAGTTTAGCATTGTCAGGAAGATGGCGAATAGAGGGGGCGTGGGGGTGGGAACAGTCAGATGTCTGATGGGTGTTACGTTGATGTTGCAGCAATGCAGTGTCCAGAGCACAATTATTGAGGTGGTGAAGAGTGAGGTAATGAGATGGTCCGGGGCAGCAAAGGGGCAGGCTGTTCATTTAGCAGTCTCACAGCCTGGGGATACAGACTGTGAGACATTCTGGTGGTCCTGGCGCGAATCGATCTATACCTTCTTCCAGAGGGTAGCAGGTTGAAGAGGCCATGTGCTGGGTGGTATCTGTCCTTCAGGATGTTGTGTACTCGCTTTAGGCAGCGAGTTGTGTACATGGCACTCATCTCTGGGAGTATCGTCCTTGTAATTTTCCCCGCCGCTTTAACCACTCGCTGGAGGGCCTGTTGGTTCGCTTTAGTGCAGCTAGCAAACCACACTAAAAAGCCGTAAGTGAGGACACTGCTGATGGCACAGTTGTAAAAGTTAACCATTGATTTCTGCGGAATGTTTGCGCATTTTAGTTTCCTCAAAAAAAAAAGACGTTGTCGGGCCTTTCCGACTGTAGAAGCAGTGTTAATGTCCCAGCATAGATCTTCTGTTATGTTCACCCCTAAGAATTTGAAATGCTTGACCCTTTCTACTAGATTGTTATTAATTAAAAGTGGAGGGTGTACACAGCTGTGATAGAAGAAAACTGGTTTTGTTTAATAAAATAATATCAAAACATTTAAAAAAGTCAAATACAAATAAGTATCACACGCTTTTCTAAAGTAAAACTGTATAGCAGATATGGGCATCAACATCAACAACATGATTTGCCTGAGTGACTGGACAGGACAGATAAAAAATAGTAAAAAATGTTTTAATTGATTAAGAATTGTTACTAATAAAAATAGTGATTCATCCGAGAATATATTTTTTTGGACATCCTGTTATGTGCACCACAATGAAGCGTTTTAAATGTAAAAAAAATAAAATAAACTTGCTCAGGGGCCTTGTGGTTAGAGTGTTCGCCCTAAGACTGGAAGGTCGTGAGTTCAAACCCCGGCCGAGTCATACCAAAGACTATAAAAATGGGACCCATTGCCTCTCTGCTTGGCACTCAGCATCAAGGGTTGGAATTGAATTAAATCACCAAAAATGATTCCCAATCGCAGCCACCGCTGCTGCCTCCTGCTCCCCTCACCTCCCAGGGGGTGAACATGGGGATGGGTCAAATGCAGAGGATAATTTCACCACACCTAGTGTGTGAGTGTGACTATCGTTGGGAGTTTAACTTTCACTTTTAACATAATGACCCATTTAAGAAATAAGTTTGAAGCATCAATAGCTTCTGTGTGTGATGTTATAATGAATTATTTAAATTAGACAATAACATCATCCACTGAAATCATCACGACTTCATGGGATATTTAATAATTCATCTTGAAATCGCCATGTAAAATCACCAACACTTATCAGTAGCATGTCAATTAACAAGCTGGCACATTTTTGAAAATGGAGCCTTGCTTCTGAGTGCTTTCTACCAGGCATGTTTGCTATGTTGCCATAGAAACAACATTACGAAGAGGCAGTCCGCTGCGAATATGCCAGGATGCCAATCATGTCTTGAGCCGATGGCGAGTCCGCAACCGGAGGTGACCTCACGTGCAACAAAGGTATCAAAATCTGGTACCGTTTGATTTTATGTGATATGAGTAATCTGTAATACGCAGGCATGTGTGCACCCTTAGAGAAAAAAAAAAAAAAAAGAGGAAAACTGACGAAAAAAAGAGGAACATTTCTCTTGTCTTGCAATCCAGTGCGGCATTTAGGCAAGAGGAACAGCACCTACCAGCAGCGGAAGCCAGCGTTCAAAAAATGTCGTTTAGATCGTACAAAACCCAAAACTAACCTACTCCACCTTACAGGTAACCATCCACAGTTAAGGTAAAGGAGCCCGTGCGATCAAAATGTATTGCTCGATTTAATCGGAGTTTTCTCGTGATTAATGCAATATTTTGTCATTAATTGCATCAGGTAAACATTTACTTTGACAGCCCTACTATTTTAAGTAAGTGCATATATTTAAGTGTAAAATTAAGATAAGAACTATAAATAATACAAAACCCAAAACCAGTAAAGTTGTCAGGTTGTGTAATTCGTAAATAAAAACAGAATACAATGATTTGCAAATCCGTTTCAACTCATATTCAATTGAATAGACTGCAAAGACAAGATATTTAATGTTCAAACTGAGAAACGTATTTTTTTTGTGTGCAAATAATCATTAACTTGGAATTTAATGGCAGCAACACATTGCAAAAAAGTTGGCACAGAGGCATTTTTACCACTGTGTTACATGGCCTTTCCTTTTAACAACACTCAGTAAACGTTTGGGAACTGAGGAGACCAATTTTTGAAGCTTTTCAGGTGGAATTCTTTCCCATTCTTGCTTGATGTACAGCTTAAGTAGTTCAACAGGGCTCCATTTTCGTATTTTAGGCTTCATAATGAACCACACATTTTCAATGCGAGACAGGTCTGGACTACAGGCAGGCCAGTGTAGTACCCGCACTCTTTTACTATGAAGCCACGCTGTTGTAACACGTGGCTTGGCATTGTCTTACTGAAATAAGCAGGGGCGTCCATGAAAACGACATTGCTTGGATGGCAACAAATGTGGCTCCAAAACCTGTATGTACCTTTTAGCATTAATGGTGTCTTCACAGATGTGTAAGTTACCCATGCCTTGGGCACTAATACACGCCCATACCATCACAGATGCTGGCTTTTACACTTTGCGCCTATAACAATCCGGATGGTTATTTTTCTCCGGAGGACACGACGTCCACAGTTTCCAAAAACAATTTGAAATGTGGACTCGTCAGACCACAGAACACTTTTACACTTTGCCTCAGTCTATCTTAGATGAGCTCGGGCCCAGCGAGGCCGGCGGCGTTTCTGGGTGTTGTTGATAAATTGCTTTCGCTTTGCAAAGTAGAGTTTTAACTCGCACTTACGGATGTAGCAACGAACTGTAGTTACTGGCAGTGGGTTTCTGAAGTGTTCTTGATGCAGTACTGCCTGAGGGATCGAAGGTCACCGACATTTAATGTTGGTTTTCAGCCTTGCTGCTTACGTGCAGTGATTTCTACAGATTTTCTGAACATTTTGATGATATTACGGACCGTAGATGGTGATATCCCTAAATTCCTTTCAATAGCTTGTTGAGAAATGTTGTTCTTAAACAATTTGCTCACGCATTTGTTCACAAAGTGGTGACCCTCGCCCCATGTTTGTAAATGACTGAGCATTTCATGGAAGCTGCTTTTATACCCAATCATGGCACCCACCTGTTCCAAATTAGCCTGTTCACCTGTGGGATGTTCCAAATAAGTGTTTGATGAGCATTCTTCAACTTTCTCAGTCTTTTTTGCCACTTGTGCCAGCTCTTTTTTAAACATAATGCAGGCATCAAATTCCAAATGAGCTAATATTTGCAAAAAATAACAAAGTTTTTCAGTTCGAACGTTAAAGTTCTTGTCTTTGCATTCTATTCAATTGCATATAGGTTGAAAAGGATTTGCAAGTCATTGTATTCTGTTGTAATTTCCGTTTTACACAACGCGCCAACTTCACTGGTTACACTGCCTGTACTTATAAAAGTACCAAAGTCTGTCCCCATTCTGAAATCCCCAAACCTCGCAGCCTCCGCAAATGCAACACCACAGATAGATTGCAATCCTGTGGGAAACATTCACACATTGTGATTTTATTACAATATGACTGATCAGTCATATGTGATTTTTGAGCAGTAACGTTAGTTTGAAGATTTAGTGGAGTCAAAAGAATTACTTTACCATATGAGTGACCAGCACTGACTGCATCTTAGCAGCACTGAGGTAGCCCAGGATGTAGGACGCAAACAGGGAAGCAACCTGAAAAAGTAAGAAGGCATTAAACAATAATATTTGCTCTATTTAAAAGTTGATTTCTCGTGCTAATTTATTATACTACATGTGTATTTGTGGCATCCTGGGACAGATTTGGACTTTCCCTCCATGTTTACCTGAGTGAGCAGCACAAACTGGGCAAACTGCCATGGCAGCATGAAGCACAACGTGGAGACACCAAGAGCAACAAAGGCCATCCTGCTCGGGTTCCGGGTTCTAGAGTGGAGGGGAGGGGGGGAGAGCAACATAAGAGGGGAGGAGGCACTCGTTTGAAATTGCTACTGCTGCAGCACAAAATAAAAAAACCTTCCCATTATTTGGGGTGTGTTGATGAGTGACACAACAGGGCTTGAAAGTGCATTGTGGGTTTTGCGGGCCTCTGAATAGCTTTTTGACGCGGCTGAAAGCAAGACTCTGTGATAAAGTTGTGTTCTTCAACAAGATCAAAACATGGACTAAAAGGGCGGCATCATTTCCTTCTTCGGGCAAAAAAACCAAAACGATTTGGTTAGATTTTTCTCATTTCCAGCGTTATATGACGCTGAAAAAAAAAAACGACGCATGAATGAACTGAGAACGTGCCTGTTATGTTAACGTAACATATTATGGTAAGAGTCATTCAAATAACTATAACATATAGAACATGCTATACGTTTACCAAACAATCTGTCACTCCTAATCGCTAAATCCCATGAAATCTTATACGTCTAGTCTCTTACGTGAATGAGCTAAATAATATTATTTGATATTTTACGCTAATGTGTTAATAATTTCACACATAAGTCGTTCCTGAGTATAAGTCGCACCCCCGGCCAAACTATGAAAAAAACTGCGACTTATAGTCCGAAAAATACGGTACCGATACCGATATATACAGTTGTGGAATTAACACATTATTATGCCTAATTTTGTTGTAATGCCCCACTGGATGCATTAAACAATGTAACAAGGTTTTCCAAAATAAGAGAACAACTTCAACTCAAGTTATGGAAAAAAGTGCCAACATGGCACTGCCATATTTATTATTTAAGTCACAAAGTGCATTATTATTTTTAACATGCCTCAAAACAGCAGCTTGGAATTTGGGACATGCTCTCCCTGAGAGAGCATGAGGAGGTTGAGGTGGGGGCGGGAGGGTAGGGGGTACCGGGGGGTGTATATTGTAGCGTCCCGGAAGAGTTAGTGCTGCAAGGGGTTCTGGGTATTTGTTCTGTTGTGTTTATGTTGTGTTACAGTGCGGATGTTCTCCCGAAATGTGTTTGTCATTCTTGTTTGGTGTGGGTTCACAGTGTGGCGCATATTTGTAACAGTGTTAAAGTTGTTTATACGGCTACCCTCAGTGTGACCAATATGGCTGTTGATCAAGTATGCCTTGCATCCACTTGTGTGTGTGAAAAGCCGTAGATATTATGTGATTGGACCGGCACGCAAAGGCAGTGCCTTTAAGGTTTATTGGCACTCTGTACTTCTTCCTACTTCTGTGTACCAGTCCGTACAGCGGTGTTTTAAAAAGTCATAAATTTTACTTTTTGAAACAGATACCGATAATTTTGAAACCGATACCGATAATTTCCAATATTACATCTTAAAGCAGGGGCAGCACGGTGGCAGAGGGGTTAGTGCGTCTGCCTCACAATACGAAGGTCCTGAGTAGTCGTGAGTTCAATCCCGGCCTCGGGATCTTTCTGTGTGGAGTTTGCATGTTCTCCCCGTGACTGCGTGGGTTCCCTCCGGGTAGTCCGGCTTCCTCCCACCTCCAAAGACATGCACCTGGGGATAGGTTGATTGGCAACACTAAAATTGGCCCTAGTGTGTGAATGTGAGTGTGAATGTTGTCTGTCTATCTGTGTTGGCCCTGCGATGAGGTGGCGACTTGTCCAGGGTGTACCCCGCCTTCCGCCCGATTGTAGCTGAGATAGGCTCCAGCGCCCCCGCGACCCCGAAGGGAATAAGCGGTAGAAAATGGATGGATGGACATCTTAAAGCATTGATCGGCCGATAATATTGGCTGCCTGATATTATCGGACATCCCTAGTTTATAGCCTCACGCTTGTGCGCGGAGATAGATGGAGCTTCTGCTCATTCACTGCGGTGAAAGCCACTGGCTGTTAAGTTTAAAACAACTTGTCGGCCACCCAGCCGTTATACTACAGTAGCTTAGTCCGCACGGGCTATGAGGAGAGCCGAGAAGTAGCTAAACATTTATTGCTAGCTGCTATGCTAAGTCGCTAACAGAAGTTAACAACATAAACAGATAAGATTAGTGATAAAGTCACTACAAGGAGAGATATAGGTTCTCAAGCAAATTGGTGTGTGTGTGTAAATAAAGCTGTAGTCACTTACAAAAAGCCTAATGGAGTCGTTGACCAAAGCATTGCATCACTCGGTAGTCGGGAAGTCGGCACCGCGACACCATATTTTTAAAAAAATGTTGTTGTGGTGCTTCATAGAAGCCTACATAAACATGCAAGGGGCGGGGTGTGCCAAAAAGGAAAAAAAAATGCCCAGTGCTTAGCCCGAAAAGCAAATGGCCGTAACAAAGGCACATGAAAAGGCGGTATTGTCTCAAAAATATATCTTGTTCTAAAATATACCGGTACTAACTATATTAGCAGTATACCACCCAGCCCTATGTACAATCCATTTTAATCCAGTTTGTTGCCCTCTCTAACAATACAAACAATAGCTTTGGCCAGCAAAAATGCCTCCCGTGGCCCCACAATGCATTGCCAAACCACGTGCCCTTTTAAGGGTTGTTCACCTCAAGATGAAGGTGAGGAGCAACATCTGCAGGATGAGGAAGGGGTAGGCAAAGCTCTCTCTCAGAGGAGGAGTCCACATCACACGAGTGCTCTGACAAAAATGGGAGAGATTTGCTAGATTTAACGATAGCAGCATTCCCCTTGACAGGAAGTGCCCTCACCTCGCCGTGATTGAAGAAAAAACACGCGATGGTAACAACGCCGCCCAGCCGGCTGCCGCTGGAGAGGGAGCGCACAGATAATCCTTTTGTTAGAGCGTTCCGAGATCTCAACAAGTTATACTATCACGCAGACATGACGAGTGCAACGGACCAAAACCATTACCTGAGGTAGGCGCCGTACAGGAAGAACAGGCTCAGCATGGCACCGTTCAGCAGGAATACACAGGCCACGTAGAAGTAGGCCGGGTCGCCCATGCCTGACAAACACCATACACACATATCAGTACATACGTTAGCAAGCATGTGTTGTCATCTTCTGTCGTGAAGTACATAAAACATGATAAGCAATACTCGACTTTCCATGTACAAAACCCAAAATCAGTGAAGTTGGCACGTTGTGTAAATGGTAAATAAAAACAGAATAAAATGATTTGCACATCCTTTTCAATTTATATTCAATTGAATAGACTGCAAAGAAAATATATTTATTGATCAAACTTTTTTTGCAAATAATCATTAACTTACAATTTAATGGCAGCAACACATTTCAAAAAAGTTGGCACAGGGGCATTTTTACCACTGTGTTACATGGCCTTTCCTTTTAACAACACTCAGTAAACGTTTGGGAACTGTGAAGTTGTTGAAGCTTTTCAGGTGGAATTCTTTCCCATTCTTGCTTGATGTACAGCTTAAGTTGTTCAAAAGTCCGGGGGTCTCCGTTGTCGTATTTTACGCTTCGTAATGCGCCACACATTTTCACTTTGCATCAGTCCATCTTAGATGAGCTCGGGCCCAGCGAAACCGGCGGCGTTTCTGGGTGTTGTTGATAAATGGCTTTCGCTTTTCCTGGTTGAGTTTTAACTTGCACTTAAAGCATACTTGCCAACCTTGAGACCTCCGATATCGGGAGGTGGGGGGTGGGGGGAGGGGGCGGGGCGTGGTCGGGGGTGGGGGTGGGGCTTGGTTAAGAGGGGAATATATTTAAGCTAGAATTCACCAACTCAAGTATTTCATATATATATGTATGTATGTATGTATATATATATATATATATATATATATATATATATATGTATATATATATATATATATATATATACATATATATATATATATACACATACATATATATATATATATATATACACATATATATATATATGTATATATATATATACATATATATATATAGCTAGAATTCACTGAAAGTCAAGTATTTCATACATACATACATACATATATATATATATATATATATATACATACATATATATATATATATATATATATATATATATATATATATATATATATATATATATATATATATATATATATATATATATATATATATATATATATATATATATATATATATATATATACAGTGGGGCAAAAAAGTATTTAGTCAGCCACCCATTGATTGTCAATGGGTGGCTGACTAAATACTTTTTTGCCCCACTGTATATATTATTATACATATAAATAAAGGAAATACTTTAATTTCAGTGTTCTGGAGGCTATCCAGTAGATGGCAGTATTGTCCTGTTTAAGAGTGTCACAACATTGCTGTTTACGGCAGACGAACTGCTTTAAGGTAGACTAAACGTGACTGCTGTTGTTGTGTGTTGTTACCGCGCTGGGAGGACGTTAATGAAACTGCCTAACAATAAACCCACATAAGAAACAAAGAACTCGCCCTCGATCATTCTACAGTTATGACGTCATTGGGCAGGCAAGCTGTTTATATTGTGGGAAAGCGGACGTGAGAACAGGCTGTCCCCACTCAGGTCCGCATTGAGCTGGAGGGGGCGTGGCCTCCAGCTCCGACTGAATACCTAGAGTTTGTCGGGAGAAAATTTGTGCCGGGAGGTTATCGGCAGAGGCGCTGAATACCGGGAGACTCCCGGTAAAAACGTGAGGGTTGGCAAGTATGACTTAAAGATGTAGCGACAAACTGTAGTTACTGACAGTGGTTTTCTGAAGTGTTCCTGAGCCCATGAGGTGATATCCTTTACACACTGATGTCGCTTTTTGATGCAGTACCGTCTGAGGGATCGAAGGTCACGGGCATTCAATGTTGGTTTTCGGCCTTGTGGCTTACGTGCAGTGATTTCTCCAGATTCTCTGAACCTTTTGATGATATTACAGACCGTAGATGGTGAAATCTCTAAATTCCTTGCAATAGCTGGTTGAGAAATGTTGTTCTTAAACTGTTTGACAATTTGCTCACGCATCCTTGTTTGTGAATGACTGAGCATTTCATGGAAGCTGTTTTTGTACCAAATCATGGCACCCACCTGTTCCCAATTAGATGTTTGATAAGCATTCCTCAACTTTTTCAGCCTTTTTTGCCACCTTTGCCAGCTTTTTTAAAACATGTTGCAGGCCTCAAATTCCAAATGAGCTAATATTTGCAAAAAATAACAAAGTTTACCAGTTCGAACATTAAGTATCTTGTCTTTGCAGTCTATTCAATCGAGTATAGGTTGAAAAGGATTTGCAAATCTTTGTATTCTGTTTTTATTTACGATTTATACAACGTGCCATATTCACTGGTTTTGTGTTTTGTATTATTTCAGCATGCATCTGTATGAACACTTATTACCTATTCGTGTCCCCGGAAAAAAGTTACATGATTTGGGTTATCAGGGTTTTTTGCAGATCGAATTTAATGCTTTTTAATTCCTTTTTTAATGGGACTTAAAGGCCTACTGAAATTATTTTTTTTTATTTAAACGGGGATAGCAGATCCATTCTATGTGTCATACTTGATCATTTCGTGATATTGCCATATTTTTGCTGAAAGGATTTAGTATAGAACAACGACGATAAAGTTCGCAACTTTTGGTCTCTGATTAAAAAAAGCCTTGCCCCTACCGGAAGTAGCGTGACGACACCGGAGGAAGGACTGCTCACATTTCCATAATTGTTTACATCAGCAGCGAGAGAGATTCGGACCGAGAAAGCGACGATTACCCCATTAATTTGAGCGAGGATGAAATATTTGTGGATGAGGAACGTGAAAGTGAAGGACTAGAGTGCAGTGCAGAACGTATCTTTTTTCGCTCTGACCGTAACTTATGTACAAGGGTTCATTGGATTCCACACTCTCTCCTTTTTCTATTGTGGATCACGGATTTGTATTTTAAACCACCTCGGATACTATATCCTCTTGAAAATGAGAGTCGAGCACGCAAAATGGACATTCACAGTGACTTTTATCTCCACGACAATACATCGGTGAAGCTCTTTAGCTACTGAGCTAACGTGATAGCATCGGGCTTTACTGCATATAGAAACAAAACAAATAAGTCCCTGACTGGAAGGATAGACAGAAGATCAACAATATTACCAAACTCTGGACATGTAAATACACGGTTAATGCTTTCCAGCTTGGCAAAGCTTAGCAATGCTATTGCTAACGACGCCATTGAAGCTAACTTAGCTACGGAACCTCGACAGAGCTATGCTAAAAACATTAGCTCTGCACCTACGCCAGCTCTCATCTGCTCATCACGACCCGTGCTCACCTGCGTTCCAGCGATCGACGGTACGAAGAAGGACTTCACCCGATCACCGATGCGGTTGGCGGCCCGGAGACGGAGGAAGTCAAGGTGAGGTCGTTCGGCTAGCGCGTCTGCTATCCTCAAAGTCCTCCTGGTTGTGTTGCTGTAGTCCGCCGCTAATACACCGATCGCACCTACAGCTTTCTTCTTTGCAGTCTCCATTGTTCATTAAACAAATTGCAAAAGATTCACCAACACAGATGTCCAGAATACTGTGGAATTTTGGGATGAAAACAGACCTTTTTTGTATTGGATTCAATGGGTCAGAATACTTCCGTATCAACCATTGACGTCACGCGCATACGTCATCATATCTAGACGTTTTCAACCGGAAGTGTGGCGGGAAATTTAAAATTGCACTTTATAAGTTAACTGGCATGTGTTGCAATGTTAAGATTTCATCATTGATGTATAAACTATCAGACTGCGTGGTCGGTAGTAGTGGGTTTCAGTAGGCCTTTAAAAAATGTTTACGCCCATGTCCTACTGAGAGTTGGTATATATATATATAGTGAAATGCTTACAATTGTCTGTACAGACAAAATTGATTGATTTAATTGACAACATTCACATTCGGTGTTCATCGGCCGCAGACAATAGCCAAATAAAAGGTTTCGCCGGTCAATCACCACGCTGTACTCCCAATAAAAATGATTACATGTTTATATAATCAAAATAAATTGTGAATAACAATGTTTTCCATAAATGGTATACGCCTGTGTAGCTGGGCCATATATACAGTATATTGGTAGGACTTACTCCCTGACAACCTTTAAAAAAGTTCTGCATACCGAGGGTACAGCTCAGGCTTTTAGCTTAGAAGCTAGCACGCTGCACTCTCATTGGAAGGACCCAGGCTCAAGTCCCGAGCTGACCAGAAGTAGGGGCTTAACCTGGCGAATTACACCCGGGAAAACTATAACTATTCCTACAATGAATTGCAGATAAACGACATAATTGCAAGCAATATATTGTGACCAAATTAAGCATTAATGTAATTATAATATATAATAATAACAATAATGCAAGTAACCCTTTCAAATGCAATAAACAAATTTGTCATTATTGTAGGATTTTTTCCACTATTGTAAGTAGAAGGTCAAGAACTTAATTATCCTGAATAAGTACCCAAACAAAAGCTTTGCACCAGCGTTCACTAATAATGACTAAGAAAAACAAAAAGGTCACGAAAACTTCACACATCCTAAAAGACATTATAAAAGACAAAATAAAATAAAGTAAAATAAAATGAATGATGCTTTAATTTATTTTCTGTTATCCCTAACACGTTTCATGTTTATTGTTTCTTTCTGGTAGTTTTGTTTCAATTTCTTAAATACTGCTTGAAAATAGAGAAACAATATTTCTTCTCCTACAGTTTCCAAGCAATGTGTACATTAAAAGTGACCGTTGTTTCAAAATGAGAAGTTCCAGCTCCATCATTAAAACGTTAGTTTCGCTTTGGGGTTCACTACAAGCACTACTACACACAGGAAGCTCTCTCTCTAGTCAACAAGAGTTGTGGTTGCTCACACAGGAAGAGAATTGCCAGTAGGTACCACACTTCCTTGTGGTCTACATAACATGTAATGGTGGTTCTTTGGTCAAAATGTTGCATAGAACAATTCCATGGGCAAACAGTTAGTAAAAACCGCTAGAAAACAAATACAGTGTAAAGTTTCCATCAACAATCTTTTTTTCAAGTGAACATTCACTACGTTTCCATGCACTTAGTCTGATTTCTAAAATAGTTTGATTTATTGTACTTTCACACCTACACGTGTAAGAGATCTGGTTTTAAATCACATTATCCACGTGTGATAGTCTGGTTTCTCAAAAAAAATGAACACGATCGGATTAAGGTGTTTTCATGGGTTGTAGGATGCTTAGTTAGAGCCGAACTACTGTAATTTCCGGACCATAGGGCGCACCGGATTATAAGGTGCACCGCCGATGAATGGTCTATTTATGATCTTTTTCATATATAAGGCACACCGGTTTATAGGGCGCACTAAAGGAATCTTTTTTTTTTTTTTTCTAAATGTAAAACACTTCCTTGTGGACTACATAACATGTAATGGTGGTTCTTTGGTCAAAATGTTGCATAGATGAAGTTTTACAGATCATCTTCAAGCCGCTTTCTGACAGTCGCTTCCGGATGCACCTTTTTGTGGGCGGTCTTATTTGCGTGGCTCACCTTCGGCAGCGTCTTCTCCCCGTCATCTTTGTAAGAGCGGTGTAGCGTGCAAGGACGGGAGTGGAAGAAGTGTCAAAAGATGGAGCTAACTGTTTTAATGACATTTAGACTTTACTTCAATCAATAACGGAGCAGCATCTCCTCATCCGGAAACAACAACAACCACACTGGAAATGTGTCCCGTGAAAAACCGTCCAACCGGAACTCTAATAACTAAAGTTCCTTGGGTGAATAATGTAAACTCACTACAACGGTATGTTTTAGCGCTTTCATGGAGAGTTTACTGACAGATATAAGTAAGAACTTTACACTACTTTATATTAGAAATGGTGACAGTGGAGGATGAATATCCCATAACAAGAGGATAGAGAAAATGAAGAAGCTTATCGACTACGGTGTCGCCACGGACTACAAAGGCGGACGCGCGCAATTTTTCAGGATTTATGCAGATCCCAAATACAAATCAGCAGGTACCAGAAGGTAAGAAATGTTGCTTTTGCATAATATTGCGAAACAAAACGCCAGATAATATGTCTTACCTTATACACACACCATAATAATACTCCTATGTTTAATGCGCAGACATTCCATCAATGTGTGTGGCTTCATAGCTTACCAAAGTCGTACTAAAACATTTTGATTGATTTTTGAGCGCTGGGTGTAATGTTCTATATTTTCAATGGAACATATAAAATGTTGGTGTTGTTTACCCGAGTCATATTGCCATCACATTGCAGTCTACACGTATCTCTTATGTTTGACTGCCATCTACTGGTCACACTTATTATTACACCATGTACCAAATAAAATTGCTTCGAGGTCGGTAAGCAAAACCAGAATCATTCCGTACATTAGGTGCACCGGGTTATAAGGCGCACTGTCGAATTTTGACAAAAAAATAATAATTTTAAGTGCGCCTTATAGTCCGGAAAATACGGTAGTTTGTTGTGTCTATACAGATGGCAAAGCTAGAATGTCGTCTCCTTTGCAAATAGGTTAGGTGAGTGAGTGGTGCAGCGTAGTCGGAGTTGAATGTAAGCCTGGGCAGCGTTACATGGAAGACAGCATGTTCTCTCTACGTCAGTGATGAATCCAAAGGAATAGCAGGAGTTGCCAGAATAAGGTTCTCGACAAAATTCCTTAGGGATTCCGACTCTATATTTTTTCTTTTGAAGTTTACTCTTGAAGCGTTTCCCCAAACAAAGATGGCCGCAAACTACATGTTGTTTAGGACTTAATTCCTGAGGACTGACACTTGTTGTTCCTCTCACAAATCCACTCTGTGTCGCAGAGAGCATCTCTATTGCATCACATTTATGTAAACACTGACTAATCAATAAGTGAACTTCTACCCCCACATTGTTTACACTTTGCAAACAGGCGTTTGTGTGCAATAAAACCACTTTACTTGCTTGACTCATGGCTTTCTTCCTGCTACTGTGCCTTTGGTAGTACCTTGACGGTGTGCACACTCACAGTGTGTGTGTGTGTGTCTGTGTGTACATAAGCATTTTTGGAGATCACACAGGGTCTCCATGGCGACTGTGCGTACCTTCACAACTGTCCACAGGCGTCAGGCCTTCTCCTCTATTGATGGACCAGCACATCTTGGTAGGAATGCCAAAGTAAGCCATGACACCAGTGTACATCCGGTACCAGCTGGCCAGAACCACCTGGGGTATGCAGACACACAAACACACACAGGTTCAAAAGCTTTGTTTGCAAACACACACTCCAAAGTCTACTGAAGGTACTCCTGGAACATACTGATTGATTATGTTAGAATATATATTGAAATACACTGTGTACAGTTTTAAACTCAAATGTTTAAAGCTGACGACAGGCTGTCTGTCTCTCCTGACCGGTCAAGTGGACTCTTCTTGTTGTAAAAACATCATGAAAGTGTTATTGCTATTCCTGGTCACTGTACATGATGGTAAGAATGTTGACTATCTGTGTCTCATAAACTCAAAACTAATATTAATATAAGAATTACACATCCTATAGTTCATTTTTTGGACCATAGTGCGCATTGGATTATAAGGGGCACTGCTGATAAGCGATCTATTCAGGTCAATTTTCATACAAAAGTTGCACCGCATTAAAAAGCGCATTAAAAAGCGCATTAAAAAGCTCATATTATGATTTTTTTCTACATTTAAACCACTTCCTTGTGGTCTAAATCAGTGTTTTTCAACCTTTTTTGAGCCAAGGCACATTTTTTGCGTTGAAAAAATGCAGAGGCAGACCATCAGCAGAAATCATTTAAAAAAACGAAACTCAGTTGACAGTAAAAAGTCGTTGTCGCATATGTTGGGTATGACTTTAAAGCATAACCAAGCATGCATCAATATAACTCTTGTCTCAAAGTAGGTGTACTGTCACCACCTGTCACATCACACTGTGACTTATTTTTAGTTGTTCGCTGTTTTCCTGTGTGTAGTGTTTTAGTTCTTGTCTTGCGCTCCTATTTTGGTGGCTTTTTCTCTTTTTTTGGTATTTTCTTGTAGCAGTTTCATGTCTTCCTTTGAGCGATATTTTCCGCATCTACTTTGTTTTAGCAATCGAGAATATTTCAGTTGTTTTTATCCTTCTTCGTGGGGACATTGTTGATTGTCATGTCATGTTCGGATGTACATTGTAGACACCGTCTTTGCTCCACAGTAAGTCTTTGCTGTCGTCCAGCATTCTGTTTTTGTTTACGGTGTAGCCAGTCCAGTTGTAGTTTCGTTCTGAATAGCCTTCCCTAGGCTTCAATGCCTTTTCTTAGGGGGCACTCACCTTTTTATTTATTTTTGGTTTAAGCATTAGACACCTTTTTACCTGCACACTGCCTCCCGCTGTTTCCGACATCTACAAAGCAATTAGCTACCGGCTGCCACCTACTGATATGGAAGAGTATTAAACGGTTACTCTGCCGAGCTCTAGACAGCACCGACACTCCACAACAACACATCATTTTCAGACTATAATTACTGGTTTGCAAAAAATATTTTTAACCCAAATAGGTGAAATTCGCTCATCTCCCACGACACACTAGACTGTATCCCGCGGCACAGTGGTTGAAAAACACTGGTCTAAGTAACATGTGATGGTGGTTCTTTGGTCAAAATGTTGCATAGATAATGTTTTACAGACCATCTTCAAGGCACTTTCTGACCGTTTCTTCATGATTACGCCGTTTCTTATCCACACACCTCCACTTCGACGGCGTCATCTTTGTTGTACCGGTAGTTTTTAGCGCATCCATAGCGAGTCTACTGACAGATGTAAGTTAGAACTCCACGATGCTTTATGTTAAAAACAGAGACAAGAGGATAGAGAAAAAGAAGGAGCTTTTTGACTACGGCGTCATCACGGACTACAATGGCGAACGTGCGCACATTTTCGGGTCTTATGCAGATCCTAAATACACATCAGCTGGTACCAATAGGTACGAAAAGTTGGTTTTGAAAAAGATTGCCATACACAACACCAGATAATATGTCTCCTAATATGTGCCATTTTGGGGTCCTTATACACACACCCTAATAATACCTGTTGAAGCACAGTACGTCTGACTATGGTAGCCGTAATACTCAGCGTTCCATCAAGCGGTGCGGCTTCGTAGCTTACCAAAGTCGTACTAAAACACTGACATATTTTTAAGCGCTGTGTGTAATGTTCTATATTCTCAAGGAAACATCAAAGTTTTGGTTTTGCTTGCTTACAGGTACTTGCTGGTGTCATTTATTGAACAGGCATCAACTTGCTGTTCAAACATCTCTCCTATTTGTGACTGGTCACACTTATAATTACACCATGTACCAAATAAACTGCTTGGAGGTTGGTAAGCACAGCCAGAATTAATGCGTGGCGCGAAAGGATTTTGGGTGCGCCTTATAGTCTGAAAAATATGGTAGGTACACAACTAAATCTTATCAACCAATGGCTCAACAAAGGCGCCTCCTGAGGGCCATGTTGTGCCAAAGCCACCTGGACTACTATTCCATGGACTCGCCCCCTTGTTTAGAAGACTCGCTTGACCATGAATGTGTTTGTCTTGACCAGATGGACTTTTTTTGGTCTCACAGAACGAAGAATTATCGATCAGGGCTCAATGCTCTCGGCAGTAGCTAGCTGATTGTTGATTGACACCAATGCTGTCATTTTCACTTTTGCTGAATAAATGTTTGATTTTTCAAGAACACCTAGCCTTGACTGTTCAATCGAAGAATGCGGGTAGTGTCTAACAATTCCATGGGCAAACAGTTAGTAGAAACCGCTAGAAAACAAATACAGTGTAAAGTTTCCATCAACAATCTTTTTTTGAAGTGAACATCCACTACGTTTCCATGCACTTAGTCTGATTTCTAAAATAGTTTGATTTATTGTACTTTCACACTTACATGTGCAAGAGATCTGGTTTTAAAGGCCTACTGAAACCCACTACGACCGACCACGCAGTCTGATAGTTTATATATCAATGATGAAATCTTAACATTGCAACACATGCCAATACGGCCGGGTTAACTTATAAAGTGACATTTAAAACTTCCAGGGAAATATCCGGCTGAAACGTCGCGGTATGATGACGTATGCGCGTGACGAAGTCAGAGTAACGGAAGTTATGGTACCCGTAGAATCCTATACAAAAAGCTCTGTTTTCATTTCATAATTCCACAGTATTCTGGACATCTTTTGCAATTTGTTTAATGAACAATGAAGGCTGCAAAGAAGACAGTTGTAGGTGGGATCGGTGTATTAGCAGCGGACTACAGCAACACAACCAGGAGGACTTTGTTGGAGCGCTAGCCGCGCTAGCCGCCGACCTCACCTTGACTTCCTACGTCTCCGGGCCGCCAAACGCATCGGGTGAAGTCCTTCGTCCTTCTGCCGATCGCTGGAACGCAGGTGAGCACGGGTGTTGATGAGTAGATGAGGGCTGGCTGGCGTAGGTGGAGAGCTAATGTTTTTAGCATAGCTCTGTGAGGTCCCGTTGCTAAGTTAGCTTCAATGGCGTCGTTAGCAACAGCATTGTTAACCTTCGCCAGCCTGGAAAGCATTAACCGTGTATTTACATGTCCACGGTTTAATAGTATTGCTGATTTTCTATCTATCCTTTCAGTCAGGGGTTTATTTTTTTGTTTCTATATGCAGTTAAAGCACGATGCTATCACCTTAGCTCGTAGCTAAAGCATTTCGCCGATGTATTGTCGTGGAGATAAAAGGCACTGAATGTCCATTTCGCGTTCTCGACTCATTTTCAAGAGGATATAGTATCCGAGGTGGTTTAAAATACAAATCCGTGATCCACAATAAAAAAAGGAGAGTGTGTAATCCAATGAGCCAGCTTGTACCTAAGTTACGGTCAGAGTGAAAAAAGATACGTCCATCACTGTCTCTCAAGTCCTTCACTGTAACGTTCCTCATCTACGAATCTTTCATCCTCGCTCAAATTAATGGGGTAATCATCACTTTCTCGGTCCGAATCTCTCTCGCTCCAATGTAAACAATGGGGAATTGTGAGGAATACTAGCTCCTATGACGTCACGCTACTTCCGGTACAGGCAAGGCTTTTTTTTTTATCAGCGAGCAAAAGTTGCGAACTTTATCGTCGATTTTCTCTACTAAATCCTTTCAGCAAAAATATGGCAATATCGCGAAATGATCAAGTATGACACATAGAATGGATCTGCTATTCCCGTTTAAATAAAAAAAAATCATTTCAGTAGGCCTTTAAATCACATCATCCACGTGTGATAGTCTGGTTTCTCAAAAAAAACGAACACGATCGGATTAAGGTGTTTTCATGGGTTGTAGGATGCTTAGTTAGAGCCGAACTACTGTAATTTCCGGACCATAGGGCGCACCGGATTATAAGGCGCACCGCCGATGAATGGTCTATTTATGATCTTTTTCATATATAAGGCACACCGGTTTATAGGGCGCACTAAAGGAGTCATTTTTTTTTTTTTTTCTAAATGTAAAACACTTCCTTGTGGTCTACATAACATGTAATGGTGGTTCTTTGGTCAAAATGTTGCATAGATTATGTTTTACAGATCATCTTCAAGCCGCTTTCTGACAGTCGCTTCCGGATGCGCCGTTTTGTGGGCGGTCTTATTTACGTGGCTCACCTTCGGCAGCGTCTTCTCCCCGTCATATTTGTTGTAGCGGTGTAGCGTGCAAGGACGGGTGTGGAAGAAGTGTCAAAAGATGGAGCTAACTGTTTTAATAACATTCAGACTTTACTTCAATCAATAACGGCGCAGCATCTCCTCATCCGGAAACAACAACAACACTGGAAATGTGTCCCGTGAAAAACCGTCCGACCAGAACTCTCTAATAACTAAAGTTCTTTGGGTGAATAATATAACTCACTACACCGGTATGTTTTAGCGCTTTCATGGCGAGTTTACTGACAGATATAAGTAAGAACTTTGCACTACTTTATATTAGAAATGGCAACAGCGGAGGATGAATGTCCCATAACAAGAAGATAAAGAAAAAGAAGAAGCTTACCAACTACGTTGTCGGTACGGAGGCGCGCAATTTTTCAGGATTTATGCAGATCCCAAATACAGATCAGCAGGTACCAGAAGGTAAGAAAAGTTGCTTTTGCATAATATTGCGAAACAAAACGCCAGATAATATGTCTTACCTTATACACACACCATAATAATACTCCTGTGTTTAATGCGCAGACAATCCATCAAGCGGTGCGGCTTCATAGCTTAACAAAGTCGTACCAAAACATTTTGATACATTTTTGAGCGACGTGTGTAGTGTTATATATTTTCAATGGAACATATAAAATGTTGGTGTTTGTAGCGGTAAAGTCCTAAACTATTACTGCTACTGGTTGTCGAATATAACTGAAGCTAGTTTAGACATGTGCAGCTGGTTAATAATTGATGTCCAGAATTGTGTCCATGTTTAACAAAAATATTTATTAACATAGTCACGTAAATCAAACTCACTTTGTAACAAAATCGAAAAATAAATGGGAGCAAAAAAATACTAGCCTGGCACAGTCAAAAACTGTTGCGCCTCCACTCAGCAACACCTGAGCAAGATCCAAGCCCCTCCCTAAGTAGACTGGCACTTGGCTTTGAGCCAACCCCTTTAGTGACGTCATGAATTTGACGGACAGAAAGAGTATATGGCTCTAACAGTGTTGTTTACTTGAGTCATATTGCCATCATATAGCAATCTACACATATCTCTTATGTTTGACTGCCATCTACTGGTCACACTTATCATTATACCATGTACCAAATAAAATTGCTTCGAGGTCAGTAAGCAAAACCAGAATTATTCCGTACATTAGGCGCACAGGGTTATAAGGCGCACTGTCGAGTTTTGAGGGAAAAAAAGGATTTTATTTGCGCCTTATAGTCCGGAAAATATGGTATTTGAGAAATCTGACCAATTTAGTGCATAGATCTTTTCATCAAATCTAGGAGCGGGCTCGTGTTCCAAGACCAGGTCTTCTATTTGATATTGTGAGATCAAAACTAAAATGATGACAGCAAGCATAAAAATGGGTAATATGAAGCTAAAACTGACCTCTGGGTAGAGATTGAACCTCTTGAGGGTGTTAATGACCAGCGGATACTCTGTCAGCCGATCATTCATCACCATGTGCAGGCCCTGCAGGAAGGAGGGTGCCTCGATGATAGTCTTGTAGTACGAGTAGTACAAGCCCTGGAATCCAAACGAGACATTCACAATCCATTAAAGGAATCAAGTACAAACAAATGTGTATTTTCATGCACTGGCCATGACAGCAACGTGCCTTTTCATTTCAATATGCCTAACCTCAGCGTATGCGTTTCCTGTTCACCCTGGACAGTGTAACACATAACTGGGCAAATTAAGGCCAGGGGGCCGCATACGGCCCGTTAAGCTTTTCAATCTGGGCCGCTGGACATTCACAAATATTTTTTTGGGTTCTTTAAGATGGAAACTGTAGCTGCCATTATGATGTGCAGTGATGTTTTCAAATGACCGTAAGTCTTGAACTGTACAAAGTATTTCAATGGTTTGAATCTGTGCTTTTCCATGATATACTAGTTACTATGGTAATCTATATAGTTACTATGGTAATCTAAGTCACAGCAGCTCAGACCAGGCACCAAGCAGTGTGGGTGGGGAGCGTTTCCAGTGTTTCCAGAGCAGCCAGCCTGAAATGCGGGTGTCAGGGACAGACGCAGAAGGAGATTTTCACAACAAAGTTTTAAAGCTTAGTGATATATCAGATTGTAGGTTTTTTTTTTACCCTTCGCGTTCATATTTAGCCGTTTGTTGCATTTTTGTTGCGTTTTTGTTGCGTTTCACTTGATTGTAAAATATGTCGATCGAGAGGAGGTGTGACGTTTGTATGTTGTCAATATTCAGTGTTTTATCATTCATAGTTAATATTGTAAATCCCACATTCTGGGTGTCTCATTCAGTAAAAAAATTTAAAAATTCCATTCCGTTTTTTTCCAGGTGGTCTGTCATAACGTTTTTAGCATTCAATCAGACATTATTGTGAGGTTTTGTATTAGTGTTCCAAAAAAAATCAGATATACCGGCCCCAAGACACATTTTTTTTCTCTAAATTTGCCCCAGAGGCAAAATAATAGCCCAGGCCTGGCGTAACAGTATTGTTGCAGATCTTAAATAAGATAAGAAGACTTTCAGCACGATGCAGTACATTCATAACCACGGCCAACCATCATAGTATAAACATTCTATTCCCTGACAGTGTTTGATCGCAAGAGATTGTGCCACAAATAAAAATACAAATGACCATTTCTGTCCGGAAAGCCATCTCCTTCTCCAGGTTGGACAGATGTGAGAAGTGTCGGTCGTTCTCAAAGAGCTGTGCAAGGTGACACCTGAAGGTGGAGGAGAGACTCACGATTACACTGGAATATATATATATACATACATACATACATACACACATATACACATATATACATACATACACACATATATACATACATACCAGTGTTTCCCACACATTCATTTATTTGTGGTGGCCCGCCACGAAAGAATTACGTCCGCCGACAACTAAAAAAATATAAAATAAAATAAAAATTAAAAAATGTTGGTTTTTTTTGTCCT
>NC_084741.1:18413395-18480895 GCF_033978785.1 Entelurus aequoreus | reverse complement strand
TGTAACACAGTGGTGAACATGCCCTTTCCCAACTACGTTGGCACATGTTTCAGCCATGAAATTATAATTTAATTATTATTTGCAAAAAAAAATAAAGTTTATGAGTTTGAACATCAAATATCCTGTCTTTGTAGTGCATTCAATTGAATATGGGTTGAAAAGGATTTGCAAATCATTGTATTCCGTTTATATTTACATCTAACACAATTTCCCAACTCATATGGAAACAGGGTTTGTACATACACATACATATATACATACATACAAACACACACATATATATATATACATATATATATATATATACATATATATATATATACATATATATATATATATATATACATATATATATATACATATATATATATACATATATATATATATATATATATATATATATACATATATATATATATATATATATATATATATACACACACACAGGTATATATACACACACATACATATTTACATACATATATATACATACATACACATACATATTAATAATAATAAATTCTTACCAGTGGAGATACCCGCTTAATGTAGCTGTGGACAGAGAAAAACAATGAAAATCCACTCTTGTCACGTCAAAGGAGTAGTAAATGTAGAAGAATAGTGAGAGAAAGTTTGAATGAGTAATGATGGTTTTCCATACAAAAGAAACAATGAGGGGTAGCTAGCTGGTAAGCTAAGTTAGCGCAGTGATGGACTACAAGTAAATACTTCTTGTCATTTCTTCACATTTCAGAGGTCTGGTGCTACTAAGCTAGCAGGCTAACACTTGGAGCTTTACCGAGGAGAAGCGTGAATCCCAGGCCGGCCAGTCCGCCGCCAGTCAGCCCCAGCTTGTTCCTGATGCCCGATAGCCCGTTATGGTGCGAGGCAGCCCCACCGTGAGCTTTGCCATCTCTGCCAGTGCGCCTGGAGACACTTTTACCTCCCGGAGGAACCAGCGTGCTCTTGTCGCCTTTGTCGCCCTGCGAGGATGCACTCTTCCCCGTCTGCTTTCTGTTTTTGGCCGTCATGGTCGACCACGGAGGGCCAAGAGCGGGTAGGCAGCGAGGAGGAAGCCGGAGGTGAGTGCGAGGTGAGCGGCCGTGTGGCTGCTGTGGGATTGACTTGTGACGTTTGCGAACGAGTCGAGTCTTTTGAACGGCTCTTTTTAAGAACCAATTCCCAATAGTCAGCGGTTTCGTTTGGGAGCCGTTTTTTATGCACATTGATTGATTGATTGACTGATTGATTGATTGATTGAAACTTTTATCAGTAGATTGCACAGTACAGTACATATTCCGTACAATTGACCACTAAATGGTAACACCCGAATAAGTTTTTCAACTTGTTTAAATCGGGGTCCATGTTAATCAATTCATGGTAAATACATGCAAAAATTAGCGTTGGCAATTAATTGCCCACTCTGCACTCCGAGTGGAAACTAGAAAATAAGCAGTGTTGGGACTAACGCGTTACAAAGTAACGCGTTACTGTAACTCCGTTAGTTTCGGCGGTAACTAGTAATCTAACGCGTTATTTTTTATTTTTCAGTAACTCAGTTACCGTTACTACATGATGCGTTACTGCGTTATTTTACATTACTTTTAATGTAGTATAAAGTGTGTTAGTGCCGTAGTTCTGATTCTTCTTGTGTCACAAACCGGAGAAGAGAGACCTGCGCTCTCTGTGTGTGTGTCGAGTTTGTTGGAGATATTTTCACTATTATTCTTTTGTCGAGCACAAAGAAAATAACATTTTAGTTAAATGTAAATTGTGCTTTGGATCAAAGATCCCATCTACTGCCCAAAACAGCAATTCAAATCTGCTGAGTGCTGCAACAAGCTACATAAGCAACATGCTTCGACGTAGCTAGTAAAGAGAGACAGAGACTCCGATGCCACTTTCCCTCCACCACTTAAGGATTAACTCTGCCTCTGCTCATCATTCAGCACTGAAGGTACACACTCTGTCAATCAATGTTCCCTCTAATTGTTCATGTGTGAGCAAAGGTAAAAAGTCCCTGAGCATTGAGTGGAGGCCATGTGAGCAACATCAGACGTGCCCACTGTGGCTACACCAGCAGCACACCTGTCCCAAACCTGACTAAATAACAAGTTTAATCTCCATCTATCCATCCATTTTATACCGGTTGTCCCTTTCGGGGTCGCTGGAGCCTATCTCAGCTGCATTCTGGCGGAAGGCGGTGTACACCCTGGACAAGTCCCCACCTCATCGCAGGGCCAACACAGATAGACAGACAATATTCTCTTATTATTATAATGAAATGACAGAAGTCATTTCCATATCTAATATAAGTGTTTAGGCCCACTTACAATGACAATAACAACAAATATTGTTTTTCATGAACTGTGTACTTGTATTGTTTGTCTGGGTGGAGGTCCTGCTTTGGAAATAGTTTGTACCCCTTTCAGACATTGCATTTAGTTCCCATTAAAACATCCACATGTTGCACAATGAGATGTAAGCAGGGGATCATGTGTACATTCCTGCAACTTCCTGTTTGTAAAAAATATATTTTTATGAGTATTTATTTAATATACTAACAGCATTTCATGATTAATATTTATAAATTAAGATTCCTAATAAATGACACTAGAATAAGCACACATTTGATTGGTAAATCATAGTGTAACGACCTGGAATTACACTTTATGTGTGGTGTTGGAGTTGTCCGACTTTTTGTGTGGCTGTAAACGCATCAGTGCCATATGTGCATGTGTTGGCGCAAGTGAGAAAGAGCGAGCGGCTGCTGTTGATCTAACAAAGTTGCTTTTGGTCTGGTTTGTACTGCAGAAAATGACCACTTTTGCTAGATATCATTTTTTTTACTAATGTTTTGGTGATGTGTTTTTGGCCGACAATAAAGAGTTTTGCTCAGTAAAGTGATGGATGGAATTCATGTCCTCAAAGCGTCTCGACAGACGTTACAATATTTGAACAATGATGACGAAAACTGTTTTCTCTGTCGTGTCCGTGTCGTGTTGAAAATTGTTACGCGCTTATTTTTTTATTTGATTTTGTGCATGGCATAGATTTGCCGTGCGCAGAGGACGCTTGAGCAGTGCGCAATTGCACAGGCGCGCACCTTAGAGGGAACGTTGCTGTCAATTCTCTTATATACTCTTTCATCCTAGACTTCTAGAGTGTTTGACTATCACATCACTCTAAATGTATAGACTATAAAGTTCACAAACATAAAGAGGGATCCTAGTGGGCCAGGCCAATCTTTCCTTATCTCTAAACTAAAACTGGGGAAATGTGCAGAGTGTTCTGAGCTTCAGACATGATTTTGTGTCAGAATTCTTTGAGGAAAAAATGCCTGGTTAGGCTTTGTGTATGTAAAAATAAAGTTAAAGTACTTATTTGGTTTACAGCTATGTTGTTATTATGCTGTTTGTTACTTATGTATGTTATGTTGCAGCTATTTAAAATAGTTTTGTCAATTTCTTCTGGCCAGAAACAAATTGGCCTTTGTAACATATCTTTGTATTTGTGTGTTGTATGTAGAGCACATTGCTTGGCAGAGTTGAGTGATGCAAATGCATGTCAAGTTGATCAACAGATTGTATTATTCTGCAGTGCAATAACAGTACTGAAATGAAGGCTAAAGGGCATTAATGGGAGCTTTTAAAAAAAAGAAGAAAAAAATAAGTAACTAAATAGTTACTTTTCAAAGTAACGCATTACTTTTTGGTGTAAGTAACTGAGTTAGTAACTGAGTTACTTTTGAAATGAAGTAACTAGTAACTATAACCAGTTACTGGTTTTCAGTAACCAACCCAACACTGAAAATAAGTCACAGTTAAATGAAACGTAGCAGCATTTTTTAAATATTTAGGTCCCGAACAGCAAAAAAATTGCTGTTTATTATTATCCTCTCACTTCGATTGCATTAATTAAACCTTAAAAAGCACGAAAAAGCACACATTTTTGCAGTCAGGTCCGGCAAAAAAAATTTAATATCCATCCGTTTTCTTCCGCTTATCCGAAGTAGGGTCGCGGGGGCAGCAGCCTAAGCAGAGGAGCCCAGACTTCCCCCTACCCAGCTACCTCTTCCAGCTCTTCCCTGGGAATCCCGAGGCGTTCCCAGGCCTGCTGGGAGACGTAAAATTTAAAAATTGAAAATCAAAAATATTAACCCATGCTATTAGATTCACAAATTGTGACGAAAATCGATTTCATGAGAGAACGCACATAAATGTTTTAAGAACCCGTATTTGAAAATAAACAGGAAGTCAGCCAGCTTGGTTTTCGTCGGCCATTTTCCGGCTAAAAACATGGTGTCGTACTTTGCCAAACTCCTCCAAGAGTCTTTGGCCAAATGAGCTGCGGTTAAAGTGACAGATACGAAACAGATGGGCGATGACAAATGACAAAAAAGGCTGGCCACAACATTTTTAACAACACAAGAATGGAAAATTACACAATATGTTAATGCATATGTCAGCAGACTAAATTAGGAGCCGTTGTTTGTTTACTTACTATTAAAAGAGAAAGTTGTCTAGTATGTTCACTATTTTATTTAAGGACAAACTTGCAATAAAAAACATATGTTTAATGTACCCTAAGATTTTTTTGTTAAAATAAAGCCAACAATGCAATTTTTTGGGGTCCCCTTTATTTAGAAAAGTATCGAAAAGTACCGAAAAGTATCGAAATAATTTTGGTACCGGTACCGGTACCGAAATATTGGTATCGGAACAAAACTAATTGGTACAAATGAATTGAATGAATTGAATTGAAGTATTTATTTCAAACCTGCTTTTTTTTACATTTTGGCAGAGACATTTATGCAAGGCTTGAAAAGGGGTTGGATGAAGCAGATGCTTATAATATCCCAACCCCTCTCACTCATTCCACATTTAACATAAACAATATAATACAAGAACAATACTATACAAACAAAAACAAGAAAAGCTCCTGTACACTAACAATACAATAGTACCACTGTTACTTTGAGACAAGACAAGACGAGACAAAACACACACACACACACACACACACACACACACACACACACACACACACACACACACACACACACACACACACACACACACACACACACACACACACACACACACACACACACACACACACACACACACACACACACACACACACATACACATTCACATACACATTCCCAAACACTCTCTGACCATACACCTCTCTCCCATTGCTCGGTGTTGAGGGCATCACTCTCTTTCCTCCTCGTACTTCTTCAGTACTTCTTTTTTAAACAGTCTTTTAAATTGAGTCATGTTAGAACACGTTTTTAACTCTTCCCCTAAGTTGTTCCACAGACTGACTCCACGCACTGAAATGCACATTGACTTTAAAGTTGTTCTAAATTTAGGCAAATATAATTTGTTGTTTCCTCTTAGACTGTACCTATGGTGAGCATCTCTATCCTGGAATAGGTTCTGTATATTGGATGGTAGAGAGATTTGGGATGCCCTAAACATAATTTGAGCAGTTTTAAATTTGATCACATCGTGCAGTTTAAGTTGCTTTAACTCCATGAATAGTGGATTTGAATGATGTCTGTAGTGAACATTGGACACAATCCTAATGGCCTTTTTCTGCAGAGTGACTAAAGGCTGTAGATGAGATTTATAACAATTTCCCCAGACTTCAACACAATAATTTAAATACGACATAATGAATGAATGGTACAATAACAGCAGAGCATTTGTGTTCAATAAATGACATGATCTCCTTATCATTCCAACACATTTAGCAACCTTTGTCCTCAAGTAACTTATATGAGGCTTCCATGATATATTTTCATCTATTACCACCCCTAAGAATGAATTTTGTTGAACATAATCATACATGCATACATATGTATCATCAATAACAATCCTGATGGGTATATTACTTTTTCGATTGCTAAAGAGCATGATTTTGGTCTTCTTTACATTCAGAGACAATTTGTTGGTATTAAACCAAGTTTTTAACTTTATCATCTCCTCAGTTACAGAGGCCAGAAGTTGCTTCATGTCGTCACCTGCACATGTAATGGTTGTATCGTCAGCAAAGAGGATGAACTCCAGCAGTGTTGATACTTTACATATTTCATTGATATACATTATAAATAGTGTGGGTCCTAGTATGGACCCCTGGGGGACTCCACAGGTTATGGTCATGAGTGTAGATTGGTATTGGTCGATCTGAACAATCTGCTGTCTCTCATTCAAGTAGCTCTTCAGCCATTTCCCTGCCACTCCCCTTATGCCATAGTTTTCCAGTTTATTTACCAAAATCTGGTGGTCAATGGTAACGAAAGCCTTTTGCAGGTCAATAAAAATTCCTATAACAAATTTATTCTTCTCGATACCATTAGTAATGTTTTCTATTAAATCACTTAAAGCTAATGAAGTTGACCTATTTTGACGGAACCCATATTGACAATCAGATAATAATTTGTGCTTTTCAATGAAGCCACGGAGTCTATTATCAAATAATTTTTCCAATATTTTTGACAACTGTGGCAGAAGAAATGATAAGGATGATGATGACACTGTACTGGGCGGAGCCTGTTGGTGAAAACTGCTCCTCACCATCACCAATCAAACTGTCATTACGTCACTTTTGATCTGTGCTTCCCAATTATTTACTGTATACGCCCCCTCCTGTAAAGAAGAAAACATTTTGCGTCCTCCCCACCCATCGTGACTGGAAATGGTATAATTTGTCTATAAAATTGTTATAAAGTAATTACACGTCCGCATAACATTGTATCCTTAATTAAATTTAAATTGAAAAAATATACATCAACTTACAACCACTTATTAACATAGTTTTTAGTCTGTAGCGGAAAACATTAAAAAGGGTATCAATTTACCTGAAATAAAAACATATATATTTTAAACTTTACATTTTTAAAATATAACATTTTTTTGACCGACTTGAACCATTTGATACTGAAAAAAATAAAAGGAAATAAAGTCAGTAAATAATACTCAGGAGCACAATACATGAAACAAAATAAAAATTAATAACATAATTTTGCAGATTTTTTTTCTTTTCTTTTTTAATGAAAATGAGTAAGTCAGGATTAGTAACTACAATGAGCACGTTTTGTAATGCACAGCTTTTCCAAGCGGGGTTTAAAGGGGAACTGCACTTTTTTGGGGAATTTTGCCGATCGTTCACAATCACTATGAAAGACATGACGGATGGATTTAAAAAAAAAAAAAAATCTAAATATTAACCTATTAATATTTGTTTACATGATTTTTTTATTTCTCTTTGCTATTTGGGCTTATTGGACCCTAATTAGAATAAAAAGTAAAAAATCATCTTTTGATATGATGTACTTAGTCCATAAGTACACAAACGAGTACTTCATGTGTAGTGACATGCTAATTTTTATTTTTACACTTTTTTTTTCCAAATTCAATTCTATGTTATACTCTTCTGACACCACCAGATGGCAGTATAAGTGTCCATATGTCGGCATAAGAACCCAATTCAGTAGTGTACACAATTTTGGAAATAACAGATAAAAGGTGCTGTCCACGCATGTGGTCACTAAGGCCTTTAGAGGTTAAATAAATGTAAATACAAGTCCCCTTAGCTCTACTTTTCCGCCCATAAAATCCTATAAATAACCATTCTAAAAGTGCCAACAATACTCCATTTACATTTCGGGCCCAAAAGGGACAAGCGGTAGAAAATGGATGGATGGATGGACTTGAATATTAACCAAGTATTAGTGATATTGTTATTATACGTAAGTGCTAACGCAGACTAACTATTTATAGCGCCAACATTATCAGTTCTTGTGTGGCAATGTTTACATCATTAAGTGATCTGCTGCTTCCTCGCTTCCCTGCTCCCTGTAAATGTATTCTAGATCATAAATCATGCCTCTCACCTGAAAAATAGATGGCTGTCTCGGACCTGGAACTGGCCATCTTGGTTTCCGTCCGCCATTTTTAGGCCAAAAACTAGGGTGGTACTTTAACGAACTCCTCCTAGGGACTTTAACCAAATGGAAAGCGGTTAAAATGACAGACATTAGACAGATGGGCCATGATAAATTGCGAAGGAATTTGGCCAAGGGCACAGGATGTGGGCGTGGCCTGGTGCCAAACTGTAATCATGGTTCGCCAGAAAACTTTCAACAGTGAAGTGAATTATATTTATATAGCGCTTTTCTCTAGTGACTCAAAGCACTTTTTACATAGTGAAACCCAATATCTAAGTTACATTTAAACCAGTGTGAGTGGCACTGGGAGCAGGTGGGTAAAGTGCCTTGCCCAAGGACACAACGGCAGTGACTAGGATGGCAGAAGCGGGGCTCGAACCTGGAACCCTCAAGTTGCTGGCACGGCCGAACTATACCGCCCCAGGACCCATTACCTCCCTGCTTGGCACTCAGAATCAAGGGTTGGAATTGGGGGTTAAATCACCAAAAAATGATTCCCGGGCGCAGCCACCGCTGCTGCTCACCTCACCTCCCAGGGGGTGATCAAGGGTGATGGGTCAAATGCAGAGAATAATTTCGCCACACCTAGTGTATTATTTTTCTTTCTTCCGCAGCTTTGCGCACTACTTTGCCCCCCTTAACATGCTTCAAAACTCACCAAATTTTTTACACACATCCAAACTCGGGTACAGCACACTTTAATACAAAAACCTAACCCCAAAAAACAAAATTAAGCTCTAGCGCCCCCTAGGGAAAAAAAAAAAAACTGCCTGTAACTCCCACTAGGAAGGTCGTAGAGACATGAAACAAAAACCTGTATGTAGGTCTCCTTTAGACCTACAACTCATAATGACACATTCTCGGGCGAAAATCAACAGGGAGTTGGCAATTTCCCATTTTATACAAAAATGTACTAAAAACACTGTTTTTTACGTCTTTGACCTCTAATTTGACCCCCTTAAAATACTTCAAAACTCACCAAACTTCTCACACACATCGGGACTGGTGGAAACTGCGATCTAAAAAAAAAACCAAACCCCAAAACTCTAAATTGTGCTCTACATAATTTTTGGAAAAAACAGACAAAAAACTGCTCCTCAGAGAAAAACTCTGACAAAACTGCTTGTAACTTCCGGTAGGAACGTCGTAGAGACATGAAACAAATACCTATATGTAGGTCTTGCCTGGACCTACATTTCATAGATTGACATCCTTCAGCAAAAATCAACAGGAAGTTTGCTATTCCTCCTTCAAAACATAATTTTTGTTACAACCGGTCACCAAACATCAAACGTTATCTCCTCTGAGCGCGTTTGTCGTTTCGGCTTCAAACTGCTACAGGAGAGAGATTGAACCCTTCTGATTAAAAGTTGACGAAAGAGTTGTGATTAGTGCTACCGTTTTGATTTTACGAGCCTTCAAAGACCCGCAGCACTGATGCTGCTGCGGTGCGAAAAATGACAACGAAAATGCAATTAGACCTTCTTTGGCCTCAATACACACAATACCCTATAATGACAATGTGAACTCAGACACAACTTCCTCTAACTCCCAGTACGAATATCGTAGAGACACGAAACAAAAACCTCTATGTAGGTCTCACTCAGGACTACCACTGGACTAAAGTATTGGGACACCTAGGACTACTTATTCCGCAGCTTTGCGCACTACTTTGCCCCCCTTAACATGCTTCAAAATCCAATCGATGGTACTTTGACTTTTTAACTTTAACATTTGTAACTCGGCTCCACAAATTCAGATCTCGATGGGAATTGATTCAAATGATGATGTTGACACCGGAAAGTTCTAGAAGGGTCACCGCCTAGTCGTACCCATTTGTGGTTGGGCGGGGCCTGGCGGACAAAAGTGCTCCTCGCCATCATATTGTCATTACTTGACTTTAAACGATCATCTCTCCTTCCAAACTGATATGAGGTTTTATTAAGTTTGGGGACTGGACCAGACATCCATATCGACAATTTCATTCCACATGCTTCAATCTTCCGAAATTTTTGAAGGGCTTGACCGCATGCGTCACGACTCGCCTCAACCCCGAGTTGCAGAGGGGTGCGAGGGCCCATTCAACACTGCTTGCAGCTTTATTGTATTTGTGCATTTATTTTCTATATTGTTAAAATGCGACACTTTTTTTTTTAGTCGAGGGAAGTTTTCAACTTCTGATGTCACTGCCAAAGCCAAGAAATATGGCACCGCTTTATGGAATGTTTACTGTATTTTCCAGACTGTAAGGCGCACTTAAAATCATTTATTTTCGCCTTATAACCCGGTGCGCCAAATGTACGGAATGATTCTGGTTTTGCTTACCGACCAAGAAGCAATTTTATTTGGTACATGGCGTAATGATAAGTGTGACCAGTAGATGGCAGTCAAACATAAGAGATACATGTAGACTGCACTATGATGGCAATATGACTCAAGTAAACAACACCAACATTTTATATGTTCCATTGAAAATATAGAACATTACACACGGCGCTCAAAAGTCTTATCAAAATGTTTTAGTACGACTTTGTTAAGCTATGAAGCCACACCGTTTGATGTGCTTCAACATAGGAATTATTATGGTGTGTATAAGGCAGGGGTGTCCAAACTTTTTCCACTGAGGGCCGCACACTGAAAAATCAAAGCAAGCGGGGGCCATTTTGATATTTTTTTATTTCACAAACCAATACAATATATGTATAAAAAATATAGATTAAGGCCTCCACTCAGGCTTGATCCCGGGGACCCCAAAGGGTTTTGGTCCAAAAAATATTTAAAATGTGTCATTATTCAGTAATATTATTTCTAGATCAACATTAGGTCTATCTGTCAATATAACGTTTTTAAAGATTTAAGTCGTATGCTCTTTTTGTCAAAGAAAACCCAGTTTTTTTATGGAAAAAAACACAAAATATGCAATATTTTCCCCCAATAAAATTTTTAAGAGGAATATTTCAGATTATATAATAATTGGAGCCTTAAAAAGGTCAATAACTCATAACACCATTGATTTTAATTCATTATTATTTTTTGAGCAATGACACTTAAAAACAAATCGCACAAAAATGATTGGGGAACCAAAAGGGTACTACTCATTAAAGTGTTAAAAAATAAATTATACATTTTTTTTACTGTTTACTTTTAACACAATAATCTCGAGATCAACTTCAGATCTATTCGTCAATTATACGTTGTATTGTTGTTTATGTTTTTTGTTCGTTTTAGGCCCTTCTTTAAAAAAATTAAAAAAAGCTAAATTTTTTATATGGCAAACACAAAGTATGCAACATTTTCCCCAAAAAATATCTCAAAATGCAATATTTAATGTGATGTAATTGGAGCCTTGGATAGGTCAATAATTCATAATAACATTGATTTTGATTCATTATTATTTTTTAAAGAACGAAACAGCCTGCATGGCAGCTTTGTGTTATTAGAGTAAACATTGCAACATTTTCTTGTTGCATTTCACCTGTTTGGTCTATCATACCACTTTTTATGTTTTTAATTTTTTTAATCGTATTTTAAAATGGCCTGTGGGGCCATTAAAAAATGACCTGCGGGCCGCAAATGGCCCCCGGGCCGCACTTTGGACATCCCTGGTATAAGGTAAGACATATTATCTGGCGTTTTGTTTCACAAAATTATGCAAAAGCAACTTTTCTTACCTTCTGGTACCTGCTGATCTGTATTTGGGATCTGCATAAATCCTGAAAAATTGCGCGCGTCCACCTTTGTGGTCCGTGCCGACACCGTAGTCGATAAGCTTCTTCTTTTTCTCTATCTTCTTGTTATGGGACATTCATCCTCCACTGTTGCCATTTCTCTAATATAAAGTAGTGTAAAGTTCTTACTTATATCTGTCAGTAAACTCGCCATGAAAGCGCTAAAACATACCGGTGTAGTGAGTTTACATTATTCACCCAAGGAACTTTAGTTATTAGAGAGTTCCGGTCGGACTGTTTTTTCACGGGATACATTTCCGGTGTTGTTGTTGTTTCTGGATGAGGAGATGCTGCTCCGTTTTTGATTGAAGTAAAGTCTGAATGTCATTAAAACAGTTAGCGCCATCTTTTGACACTTCTTCCACTCCCGTCCTTGCACGCTACACCGCTACAACAAAGATGACGGGGAGAAGACGTAAATAAGACGCATACGGAAGCGACTGTCAGAAAGCGGCTTGAAGATGATCTGTAAAACATCATCTATGCAACATTTTGACCAAAGAACCACCATTACATGTTATGTAGACCACAAGAAAGTCTTTTACATTTAGAAAAAAAATATATATATATGACTCCTTTAATGCGCCCTATAATGCGCCTTTTGTATGAAAAAAGATCAAAAATAGACCATTGATAGGCAGTGCGCCTTATAATCCGGTGCGCCCTATGGTCCGGAAAATACGGTACAATGAAAACACATTCAGTGTTTTACTATGGCCACTATTTCAGATTAATTCCCACCAACGGAGTAATATTTGTGTAAATTACATTTCAACTAATACTAGTGATTGTTTCCTTGATAAAAATTTAAAAAAAAAAATAATAATGAGTCAGTCTTTTGAGCAGCTCTTTTAAAAGAACGACTACTCAAGATTCGGCTCCCTTCAAAGAGCCATGAATCATATCTCTACTGTTTTGTCCCCTGGATCACGATAGCATCACAATCACGTTAGAAGTGGGCTTATTTTGCACTATTGTTTTTTTTATGCTCAAACAATCATATTTAATCAAAATAAATACTTATCATCTCATTGTGTTGATATTGTTACATTGTCGAGTTAATATATGTTGATATTTTGTTGATTTTTTTGGTTTGCCAAAAATCTTTGTCCTGTGTTGTATTGATTATAATTATGATTAACAAATTAAAAGCAACTTTCGGTTAAAAAATATTGATGTCGATATTGTATTTTTAAACTTTTTTACCTCGGGGTCCAACTTTTCCACGACAGAGAGGGCCCAGTGCCCACTCAAATATTAACACTGAATTAGTCACTCTTGATTGTATTAATTATATATAACCTACTTACAGTTTAACAAGAAAAGACTAGTCAAATGGTACAAAACCATGTGTAAATTAGAGATGGGATTTATGGCTCTTTGAAGGGGGCCGGATCTTGAGGAGCCCTTCCTTTAAAATAACCGTTCAAAAACCGGCTCGTTCTTGTATTTATTTGTTTTTTAAGTAAATTGTTTTCATCAAGGAAACAATCATTCGTGGCAGTAATAAGATAAAAGATTGGTCAATAAATCAAAATGCATGCATAAATCCAAACTTTTTCCACTGAGGGGCGCACACTAAAAAATAAAAGCATGTGAGGGCTTTTTTATTATTATTATTATTATTATTCTTTTTTTTTTTTAAACCAATACCACATATACTGTAGTAATAATAATAATAATAATAATAATAATGAATTGCATTTGTTACGCACTTTACATTTGTTAAAATCTCAAAGTGCTAAAAAGTATTACAAATAAAAATAGAAAGTAAGAATATATAATAAAAAAAATAAAAATAGAAATGAATCATGACACACACTAGATAAAACAACAATACTGTAGGGCTCCTCTTAATTTTGGTGAACATTAAAAGTCCCAGGGACCCAAAAGGGTCTCATTCATTAACGTGTAAAAAGCATGTCTTACATTATTATTAATATTATTTTTGTTTTACTTACTTACTAACTATACAATATCATACCCTAATACCCTACTGTGCAATATTACCCTTCGAGTGCAATACATCCGACACTGATTGTTATTTATTACTCCGGTACTCTTGTCTTGCTCTGTATATTGTACAGTATTTTGTATTTTGTCTAGTGTTTTGTATATTGTACAGGATTTTGTATTTTGTATAGTGTTTTGTATATTGTACAGGATTGCTTATTATTTTTATTGGATAGTATTCTGTTTATTTCAATTCTTAGTTTTATCTTTATTACCTCTTGTGTAATTTATTTGTATCCCATTATTATATATAATATAATGACAATAAAGTACATTGTATTCTATTCTATTCTATTCAATTCTATATCTATAAATCAACTTCAGATCTTACCGTTGACATAAAGTACTTTTTTTAAAAAGTGTTATGCCTTTTTTTTTGGTCAAAAACACTCTTTGTTTAATAGGAAAAACACAAAATATGCAGTATTTTCCCACAGAAAATATTTCAAAGTGGAATATTTATTGTGAATTGTTTGGAGCATTAAATAATTTAACAGTTCATAACAACATTGATTTTCGTTCGTTAATATTTTTTTTACAATGACAGTTAAAAAAAATAAATCTGATAAAATTAGCCGCGGGTCGCACTTTGGACACCCCCGCATTACACCAATATAAACACCCAAGGAGAGAAATATATTTAAAATATTGACAATCTAATTTGGCTTTTGTTTTCATTGTAAACATTCCACAAGATGGTGCCATTTCCCCATTCTTTGAGAGTGACGTCACTGTGTTCGCTACACCTTGCATGTTAGTACCCCCGCGGATTGCGCGGAAGTGCGTCCAAATGCGACGTTTCCTTTGACTTTTGATCATTTAGTTTTCTTTTCCAGGCACTAATATGTATTTATAATTCCGAATACAACCACTAAAAGACCGGAGTAGGTCCAGGTGCCTATTAAACTCTTCCACCCACTGCCTGGGTGAGTGCGTGCGCGTTCACGTGAATAGAACCTTCTGGCACGACTCTTAACTCGGGGATGTAATTACTCCTTCAATAAATAAAACCAATAAAGCTGATTCTTATTGTTATTCTGTGAGGGCAGCGTGGGCAACTTGCATTCGGAACAGCTCTCAAACGAACGAAATACAACTGACAATCGGTTCCCATCGTTCACTTAGAAAAGCCGTTCAAAAAACTCAACTTGTTTGCGAACGTCACATCTGTAGTGTTAAACACTAAGATTATTATCAAGGTTTAGGACAGGCTGATCACAAAAGAAATACTAATCAAATATACTGGGGAAAAAAAAGGGACTCATAAAATCTGATGAAAAACTAATTATGCAGGGCTAAAATAAATACAGTGTAACTCCATTAATAATAAATATTAATAATATATATGTTTCTTAAATAAACGTGTCAGTGAAATAAAGTGAACATGAAAACAGAGCTTCACCACTTTAAACATATTTTTTTTGCACTTAGGAAACTTCTCTACGACTTTAGCTCCAGACTTCTTCTGTTTGTTTGACATTGTCATCACCACCACAACTGGTGGAAAAGTGTATTACAACTCAGTGCCGCTTGATTGGTTGATTGAAACTTTTATTAGTAGATTGCACAGTACAGTACATATTCCGTACAATTGACCACCAAATGGTAACACCCCAATAATTTTTTCAACTTGTTTAAGTCGGGGTCCGCTGCTGAGAAACAGACATTCTTTGGCGGCCCTGTAGGTTGTCAGGACTGGGTCTATGGCGTGGTTTGTTCTCCCAGAAGGCAATGGAAAGTTGGCGCGTGCAAGACGTGAATTTAAATAAATTTTTAATTGTAACTCAAAAAAAGTACAAACAAAAGGCGCTCACAGTGGAGGTACAAAATGACTATGAAAACAAAACACTAGCACAAAGGCAGAACTAGGACATAAAACAAACTTGCAAACTAAGGCTTGAATAAAGAAAACTTACTTGGAACCAGAACAGGACATGAAAAAGACCAGCATGGATCATGAGGGTGAACAGAGTGGCAGGAGTGTGTGTGATGTCGCCAGGACGAACAACAGAAACAGAAAAGCTTATATAGTAGCATGATCAGTGAAAACAGGTGCGTGACTCTAACCGTGAACAGGTGCGTGACATGACAATGTGAACCAGGTGAAACTAATGGTTGCTATGGTGACGAATAAAAGTGCACAAAAAGTCCAAAACCAAATCCGAACATGACTAAAACAAAACATAATCACAGACATGACAGAGCCCCCCCCTTACGGACAGATCCCAGATGTCCAAAACAAACAAAACAAGGCAGGATCGAGAGTCATGGGAGGGCGGGAGGGGGACATGGCGGTGGGTCGCCAGACCAGGTGTCCCCGAATCCACCGGGGCAGGATCAGGTGGCGGCGACGCGTAGACCGCCGCTGTACCTGACGAGGTGGGCGACCCGGGAATGGCCATATCCATGGCCGACGAGGAGGTGGGCGCACTTGGCGTGGCGGCCGACCAGGTAGTGGCCACAACCGTGGCCGACGAGGAGGTCGGCGTACCTGGCGTGGCGGACGCCCATGGACTGGCCACATCCATGGCCGACGAGAGGCAGGCGCTTCGTCGACGTGGCAGTCGCAGATGACGAAGCTTGGCGTGGTGCGTCGGGCGGAAAAGCTTGGCGTGGCGTGTCCTGGCAGCGTGGGTCTTGGTCTTGGCAGCGTGGGTCTTGGTGTTGGTCTTGGCAGTCTTGGTCTTGGCAGTCTTGGCGTTGGTCTTGGTAGTCTTGGCAGTCTTGGTAGTCTTGGCAGTCTTGGCAGTCTTGGTAGACTTGGTAGTCTTGGTCTTGGCAGTCTTGGTCTTGGGGTGGTGTGTCTTGGACTTGGCGTGAGGGGTCTTGGACTTGGCGTGAGGGGTCTTGGACTTGGTCTTGGCTTGAGGGGTCTTGGACTTGGTCTTGGCTTGAGGGGTCTTGGACTTGGTCTTGGCTTGAGGGGTCTTGGCGTGGAGCTGCGACTGGCGGCACTTGGCGTCGTGGAGCTGCGACTGGCGGCACTTGGCGTCGTGGAGCTGCGACTGGCGGCACTTGGCGTCGTGGAGCTGCGACTGGCGGCACTTGCCGTCGTGAAGCTGCGACTGGCGGCACTTGGCGTCGTGAAGCTGCGACTGGCGGCACTTGGCGTCGTGAAGCTGCGACTGGCGGCACTCGGCGTCGTGAAGCTGCGACTGGCGGCACTTGGCGGCGTGAAGCTGCGACTGGCGGCACTTGGACGCGTGAAGCTGCGACTGGCGGCACTTGGCAGCGTGAAGCTGCGACTGGCGGCACTTGGCGGCGTGGAGCAGGTAGCGGAACTTGGCGTGGAGCTGCGACAGGTGCCTGGCGTGGAGCAGGTACTGGTGGCGCTTGGCGTGGTGGAGCTTGGTGTGGAGCTGGGCGTGGAGCAGGTGGAGGTGGCCTAGCTGGAGGCTGTGGCTTGGCAGGTCGAAAGACTGGTGGTGGCGGCCGTGCTGGTGGCTGTGGCTTGGCAGGTCGAAAGACTGGTGGTGGCGGCCGTGCTGGAGGCTGTGGCTTGGCGTGACGAAGAGCGACCCCACCTGAACAGTCCCCATCCCTAGCCCCCCCCTCAAGGAGCGGATCCCAGACGCGCTCCCTGCGGTCTGGAACCGTCTTTTGGGGTGGGTGGAGGGAGGTCAGGAGGGGGGCAGAATCTTCCCCTTTAAATTGTCCCAAACGTATTTCCTTATCCCCCACCTGGGGTTGTGTGGGCGGATAAAAAGAAACATTTTGTGACGGGGGCGGGGTTTGAGTCTTGGGGGGCGGGGCATGAAATCTGGGTGACTGTGATTGACTAGACCTGATGTTCAAGATCATGTTTTGGTAGTGCTTTATCTTGTTCTTTGAGTCTTTTGTTGGAGGTGAGTGATCAAAAGAAAAAGTATTGAAAAAAAAATCCTGGTCTGTGACGTCATCAGGGCGAAGCCGGGCTGGCTGCTGCTTGCTTCCGCCCGGAGGGGGAGGGGCTTGTGGGAGCGGCGTGTCCTGCCGGCTTGCGGAAGTCTTTCCTCGTCCTTGGCGACGCTTCCGGGACGGGAACGACGCGCCGATCGGCACCAGCTTTCCCCCATTACCCCACATCATCCCCCTGCGCTCCCTGGGGGAAAAGCGCAGCGTCTCGGTCTCCATGGCGCGCAGCACCTCCCAAGAAGCCTCATCCAAACTGTCCAACTTTCTTGCGGGAGAATTTTTCTGCTGGCGTCCTACTGTCACGACTGGGTCCCTGGCGTGGTTTGTTCTCCCAGAAGGCAACGGAAAATTGGCGCGTGCAAGACGTGAATTTAAATACATTTTTAATTCTAACTCAAAAAAAGTACAAACAAAAGGCGCTCACAGTGGAGGTACAAAACGACTATGAAAACAAAACACTAGCACAAAGGCAGAACTAGGACATAAAACAAACTTGCAAACTAAGGCTTCATTAAAGAAAACTTACTTGGAACCAGAACAGGACATGAAAAAGACCAGCATGGATCATGAGGGTGAACAGAGTGGCAGGAGTGTGTGTGATATCGCCAGGACGAACAACAGAAACAGAAAAGCTTATATAGTGACATGATCAGTGAAAACAGGTGCGTGACTAACCGTGAACAGGTGCGTGACATGACAATGTGAACCAGGTGAAACTAATGGTTGCTATGGTGACAAATAAAAGTGCACAAAAAGTCCAAAACCAAATCCGAACATGACTAAAACAAAACATAATCACAGACATGACATAGGTTAAGAAACACTAGTATAGTATACAACAAAGAACACACACACACATATATATATATATATATATATATATATATATATATATATATATATATATATATATATATATATATATATATATATATATATATATATATATATATATATCCAGCTGATATATATATATATATATATATATATATACTGTATATGAATATATATATATATATATATATATATATATATATATATATATATATATATATATATATATATATATATATATATATATATATATATATATATATATATATATATATATATATATATATATATATATATCAGCTGGATAGGCAAGACCCCTCATGATACACCCGCCTACCTCAGGTTGAACACAAAACAAATAGAGTCATACCGGCTCAGACGTCACCCGAGTCAACAAAGTCTAACCAACCAGACATAGTGGTGGTGGACAAAGAGCAGAAAAGGGTGGTGGTTATAGATGTTGAAATCCCAGCTGACACCAACATCAGGAAGAAGGAACACGGAAGGAACAAAGCTACCATGAATTGATTTACGTGGACCCTGACTTAAACAAGTTGAAAAACTTATTCGGGTGTTACCATTTAGTGGGCGATTGTACGGAATATGTACTGTACTGTGCAATCTACTGATAAAAGTCTCAATCAATCAATCAAAACGGGAAAGTTGAGAAGTACCAAGGGTTGAAAGAGCAGCTGGAACGGATGTGGACGGTCAAGGCGAGCGTGGTCCCCGTGGTAGTGGGGGCGCTCGTAACAGCAACCCCCAAACTGGGAGAGTGGCTCCAACAGATCCTAGGAACAACATATGAAGCCTCAGTCCAGAAGAGCACAGTCCTAGGAACGACCAAGATACTGTGCAGAACCCTTAAACTACCAGGCCTCAGAGGCCTTGTGCAATACTAAGATATTCAAATAATGCAGTATACATCGCCGCTAATTTCTAGCTGCCGACTTCAGCGCTAATCGCTATCTATCTTAAGTGCTAACATGACTATATACCAATTGAATAGAATGGACTTTATTGTCATTATATTTGCATATAACGAGATTAAGGACTCCAACTTAAGGTGCGGTAGAGGGAACAAATATGGGGTAAAAATAAATTACACAACAGGTAATAAAGAAAAAAACTAACAATTGAAATAAACAGACTACTATTCAATACAAATAATAAGCAATCCTGTACAATGTACAAAAAACTGTAGAAATACAAAATACTGTACAATATACAGAACAGGACAAGAGTACCGGAGTAATAAATAGCAATAGAGTATCATTATTTGTTCATGTGACATCCATATTGAAGACACGCGTCCTAGAGGAAAAGTGAACATCGAGGTTCTGTACCATTCCAAAAAGTGGCTTTAAACATTATCAAATATAACATAAAAAGCTTAAAAGGGCTTTGATTCTTTATGGGTGCCATTGTTGCGATACGGATATTGCTACTTTGATCTCACCTTTCATCTTCACACACACACACACACCCGTCGGATGAAAAAAAGGAACATACGGCATTTTTTGTCATGGAATACGTTTGCGTGTGAAAGCAAAAGTGTTTATATATTGTTTATTAGCCCAGGCGCCTTTTTCTATTAACCCTTTGTATATTGTAGGAATAAAGTGGTTAACAGATTCTATTGGATATTACACTAAATTCACATTGTTACCAGTCGAGTACCCGCACTCTTTTACTATGAAGCCACGCTGTTGTAACACGTGGCCTGGCATTGTCTTGCTGAAATAAGCAGGGGCGTCCATGGTAACGTTGCTTGGATGGCAACATATGTTGCTCCAAAACCTGTATGTACCTTTCAGCATTAATGGTGCCTTCACAGATGTGTAAGTTACCCATGTCTTGGGCTCTAATACACCCCCATACCATCATAAATGCTGGCTTGTCAACTTTGCGCCTATAACAATCCGGATGGTACTTTTCCTCTTTGTTCCGCAGGACACGACGTCCACAGTTTCCAAAAACAATTTGAAATGTGGACTCGTCAGACCACAGAAAACTTTTCCACTTTGCATCAGTCCATCTTAGATGAGCTCGGGGCCAGCGAAGCCGGCTGCGTTTCTGGGTGTTGTTGATAAATGGCTTTGGTTTTGCATAGTAGAGTTTTAACTTGCACTTACAGATGTAGCGACCAACTGTAGTTGCTGACAGTGGCTTTCTGAAGTGTTCCTGAGCCCATGTGGTGATATCCTTTACACACTGATGTCGCTTTTTGATGCAGTACCGCCTGAGGGATCGAAAGTCTGTAATATCATCGCTTACGTGCAGAGATTTCTCCAGATTCTCTGAACCGTTTGATGATATTAGATGGTGAAATCCCTAAATTCCTTGCAATAGCTCGTTGAGAAATGTTGTTCTTAAACTCTTCGACAATTTGCTCACGCATTTGTTGACAAAGTGGTGTCCCTCGCCCCATCCTTGTTTGTGAATGACTGAGCATTTCATGGAAGCTGCTTTTATACCCAATCATGGCACCCACCTGTTCCCAATTAGCCTGTTCACCTGTGGGATGTTCCAAATAAGTGTTTAATGAGCATTCCTCAACTTTCTCAGTCTTTTTTGCCACTGGTGCCAGCTTTTTTGAAACATCTTGCAGGCATCAAATTCCAAATGAGCTAATATTTGCAAAAAATAAAGTTTCCCAGTTCGAACATTAAATATCTTGTCTTTGCAGTCTACTCAATTGAGTATACGTTGAAAAGGATTTGCAAATAATTGTATTTTATTTTATTTACATTTACAAAACGTGCCAACTTCACTGGTTTTGGACTTCCTCACTTATAATACATAGCTGACACTGTTTTTAGCATTTTTTTAAATTTTTTATAAAAAAAATAGAATAGGCCCTGCATACTTTCTTTTTAACATGCGGGCGGCCCTTGGTGGAAAAAGTTTGGACACCCCCTGAACTACAGTTTTAATATTTTTGATCTGAGGATTGATATATTTCAGTATTGATTTGCACATCCTCGTCAGTTTCCTGTATGGAGACCCCACGCTGCAAAAAGTCAGTGTTCAAAAACAAGAAAAAAAAATACAAAAATGAGGGGTATTTTACTTGAACTAAGCAAAATGATCTGCCAATAGAACAAGAAAATTTGGCATGTCAAGATTTTCCAAAACAAGTAAAATTAGCTAACCTCAATAAACCCAAAAATACCTTAAAATAAGTATATTCCCACTAATAACAAGTGCACTTTTCTTGATAGAAAAAAAAGAGACCTTTTTGCTCAATATGTTGAAAAATATTCTTAAATTAAGTAAACGCTAGTGCCATTATCTTGACATAATGATATGCGCTCGGCATTACATTTCTTGAAACCAGCAAACTTATACTAAAAACTAATTTATTGTTCTTAATGGAAAGGCAACAAGGCAACCGCTTGTTACTCTCGGGGTCTCCTAGCCGCTCAAGCAAGTCATATGGTCTAAAAATGCATTTTTCCATCGATAACATGACATCATCACGCCAAGTGCGTGCTCTTTCAGTCAATTAGTGCGCATATATACAGCCCGGGCCCCGGCCGAATTTTTTAAAATTGTATTTTTGAGGAATTTATCTGAATGTGAATAAACTATTTCTGTTCAAAATTGTTTGAAATGTCACATGTTAAATATTAGTTTACTGTACTACTATAAAAGTGCATATTTTCTCTTGTTTCATTGAAAATAAAACAGCAAAGTCCATTTGGCTGTCATCTGTTTTAATTATGAGACACAATTGTGTCAAAGTCATGATTTTTTTTGTTCATGCTTGAAATAAGAAATTATTACTTTGAAAAAGCAGTTTTATACTTGTGAGTAGGGATGTCCGATAATGGCTTTTTGCTGATATCCGATATTGTCCAACTCTTAATTACCGATACCGATATCAACCGATACAGATATATACAGTCGTGGAATTAACACATTATTACGCCTAATTTGGACAACCAGGTATGGTGAAGATAAGGTCCTTTTTAAAATAATTAATGAAATAAAATAAGATAAATAAATTAAAAACATTTTCTTGAATAAAAAAGAAAGTAAAACAATATAAAAACAGTTACATAGAAACTAGTAATTAATGAACATGAGTAAAATTAACTGTTAAAGGTTAGTATTATTAGTGGACCAGCAGCACGCACAATCATGTGTGCTTACGGACTGTATCCCTTGCAGACTGTATTGATATATATTGATGTATAATGTAGGAACCAGAATATTAATAACAGACAGAAACAACCCTTTTGTGTGAATGGGGGAGGGAGGTTTTTTGGGTTGGTGCACTAATTGTAAGTGTATCTTGTGTTTTTTATTTTGATTTAATAAAAAATAAATAAAATAAACGATACCGATAATAAAAAAAACAATACCGATAATTTCCGATATTACATTTTAAAGCATTTATCGGCCTTGTGAGTGTTGACACTGCTTTGCAACAGTTGATATTCTAGTTTCAAGCATGTTTTACTCAATATAGGTCATCAAATCTCAGCAACACGCTGTAATATCTTACTGAGATCATTTAGGACCAAAACCCTTAAAACAAGTAAAACACTCAAACATAAAATCTGCTTAGTGAGAAGAATTATCTTATTAGACAGAAAATAAGCAAATATCACCCTTATTTGAGATATTTCATCTTACTTAGATTTCAGTTTTTGCAGTGCAGTGTTGTGTCTTTGTAGATTTTTGGTCCCACAGAGTTCATGACATCTTTTGCAATGAAAAGTAAACCGGTGCAGTACCATAGAGGTATCAGCAGAGGGGGCTGCTGCAACCTGCACTAGGAGGATCTTGACAAGCCAAACATGTTTTCCTCCCAACTGTTGTCCCCCCACGCCGGGGGAAGGGAGTATTTACTGGCTGACAATGAACACGTGGCCTTCAACCCCGCACACACACACATGCAGAAAGACCAGGGTGTGGCGGGGGTTATCGGCACCACGTTCGAAAACACAAGTGAAAGTTGCTCTTGAAGGAAACAACAAAGAAGTCTGGAAAAACAAAACTGTTTATTAAAACAACAACAAAAAGGGCCCTGAATACTCAGGAACAATATCAGATACTTCGTTACGAAGCAATCGTGCATTTTTCTTTTTACACGGAGCACAAATACAAAAAAAAAGAAGAACAAAAACAGCAGAACCCCTCTGTTGGAATTCCAAAAAAGGTGAAAGCACCACAAAAGTGTCGTCACGTGACAGTCGACCCTTCCCCCAGCCCCCCAATTTACAAGCATTACAAACATCAGCCACAGTAACAAGCCCTGTGGGAAATGGCTGTGCTTCCTCCTTTACAAGTGGAGGATCTCGGGGTGCACAGAATTTTAAAAAAAAATCGATTCACATCCAAATCGCGATTCTTCGATTTAACAATCAATTTTTTAAAAAGCCATTTTTAAGCAACCTGAAAGGAGCTTTTCTAAACTGCTTTGAAAAAAAGTTCCATTGTAATAATTGAACCAACTAATACATTGCCAGAATCCATTCTGAATCGAATAGTCACCCCTGGGGAAATCGGATGGAATCGTTCGGTGCCCCCCCCCGAGGATCCAGGCCACGGCCAGGCAGGTTGGACCACCGTGTGTCTGGTTGAGGTTTAACCGGTGAGAATAGCTGCTCCGAGGGAAGTTCAAAGGAGAAGAAACTAGTAACTCAGTGACAAGGGGAGGATGGAACACTTCCTTCCTCCAACCGCCAGATTTTAGAGTGTAAACAAAATGGCCAAACACTACACCACCCTCAGCCCGCACGTGGTTTTGTTCCGGAAACAACCCAAACCCCTCCAAAACACACCACGAACTAACAATCAATGGTATCAAATGGGGAAATAATAACAACACAAATACACGTTTACGTGGCTTTTTCACGAAAACACGCGTCACGGTTTTTTTTAAGATACAGAAATGTAAACGTCATCGTTGATGTTATGAAATGAATGCTAAGGGAGGAAGTGTCGACGATCCCGGTGCGTTCGAGCTCCCGTGACACGCCCGGTGGCGTCTGAGCTCCGGGAGATTTTCAAACATAAACAAAAGGTTAGCCGGAAAAAGCATCTCGATTTGTGTGAATTTTTTCGTGCACCTGAAGAATGGAAACCATGTTGTGATTAAAAAAAAAAAAGAGGCTTTCTATATGGTAAAAAAAAATAAACAAGGGTTAGCCGGGCGGCTGAAATGGATGAAAATGAATGAAAAAAAAAAACACGGCTACCAGTCTTGTGAGTTTGACTCTCAGTCTCTTGTGTGGAGAAGCAGGGTTATCCAGAAGGAACCGGCCTAGGCCCTGGAACCAACCCTAACCCCTCCAAAACACACCACGAACTAACAATGAATGGTTTTAAAGGGGGAAATAATAACACAAAATACAGGTTTACGTGGCTTTTTCAAGAAATACGCATCCGGACACTCCCGTTTTCTTAAGATACAAGAAATGTAAACGTCATTGTTGATGTTATTAAATGAATGTTGATGATCCCGGCGTATTGGAGCTAATGTGACCCGCCCGGTGACGTCTGAGCTCCGGGAGATTTTCAAACATAAACAAAGGTTAGCATTTTTTTAGAATTGTTGTTGAAATAAAGTTGAAGAAAAACATTTAAAAAATTAAATGTTTTAAAAAAAAAGACAAAATAAACAAGGTTAGCCTTTTTTTTTTTTAGAATTGTTGTATCATGTTGTTGTTGAAATAAAGTTGAGGAAAACAAAAACAAGGTTAGCCTTTTTTTTTTAGAATTTTTGTATCATATTGTTGTTGAAATAAAGTTAAAGAAAAACGTACCAAAAAAATAAAAATAAAAAAAATAAACAAATAAAGTTGAAGAAAAACGTACAAAATAAAATAAAAATAAACAAGGTTAGCCTTTTTTAGAACTGTTGTATCATATTGTCGTTGAAATAAAGTTGAAGAAAAACGTACAAAAAAAAATAAATAAAAAAAATAAACAAAGTTGAAGAAAAACGTACAAAAAAATTTAAAAATTTTTTTTAAAAATAAAAATAAACAAGGTTGGCCTTTTTTAGAACTGTTGTATCATATTGTCGTTGAAATAAAGTTGAAGAAAAACAAAAATTTCAAAAATAAACAAGGTTAGCCAGGCGGCTAGCAGGCGAGGCTGACGCGACATTCCTGACAAAATGGATGAAAATGAATGAAAAAAAGAAACTACCAGTCTTGTGAGTTTGACGCTCAGTCTCTTGTGTGGAGGAGCAGGGTCCCTCCAGGAGGAACCGGCCCGGGGGGTCCTTGAGTGTGTCTGTGTGTGTGTGGCCGGATCAGCAGGGCACGTTGTCCGCCGCCTTGGGGAAGTCTCCACAGTCCGCGGCCGGGAACTGCAGCCTCCTCACGGCCTCTTTAATCAAGTTCCCGGACAAGATGAGCTCCTGGAGCAACCGGTGCGGGTCGTCCTCGTCGGCGTGCGTCCTCTTTTTGCTCCACGGTTTGATTTGGTCCCATTCCGTCTCGCTCGACCCGGGGATGTGGTACGGGCTCGCCCGGCTGCTCCCGCGGTTCCGTAGCCTCATGCAGCAGCCTTGGCGTTTCTGAGCCGCCGCCGCCGTCGTCGTCGTCGTCGAACCGCCGACGACAAAGTTGGCCGCCGGCTTGACCGCGTCGGCGAGTCCGTGCAGACACGACACGGCCACGGTCTTCTTCTGGTGGCCGCCGCTATTGTTGTGGAGCTGCAGCGCCTCGCCGATCTTCGTCACCAGCGCGTCCACTTCCTTGGAGCCCACCGTGACGGACTGCTCCAGGAAGATGTAGTTCTCCTTCCGACAAGGCATGGCGACGGCCCCGTGGATGTAGGCGAGTGGGTTTTTTGTATTTGTTTTTTTGTTGTCGTCGAGGCCGGATGAGAGCTGCCACGCTCCCGCACCGCTCCTTGCTCTCCCACGCCGCTCCGCAGCCCAACAGGCTCGCTTCATTTGTAAACAATGGATGACGTGTCGGCTGGACCGTACCAAGTCGCGCTCGCCGGAGGGGGTTCGTTCAAAACAAAACAATCTCAATCGCCGCGTACAAATGTCGTGGCGAATAATAACTGCGATTTTTTAAACACTCGTAATATTAATACAATTTATAAACTACTTTAATCCACACGTATTGTCATTTGTTGTTTTGTTTACGAGCGTGTGCACAACCGGGCACCCCTCCGGTGTTGTACTCGTCTTGCCAAATGGACGTTACATAACTTGTAACTGTCTGTCAAGGGAGACCAAACAAAGCACATTTTTAGTTACAAGGGACAAAACCGCCCCTTGAACATTCTCCTCTTAAAAGGATAGCAGCATACATGTGAGCGGGAACATATTCCAAAACAACATATGTTGTTTGTTTTTTTGTTTTTTTTAAAACAACAACATTGTTTGAGCCAAAATGGCTGTAATTGTGGAAAATGCATTTACTCAGCTAGATTGACATTTTCAGACTGTGTACAACGAACATGAATAATATAACATTTAAAAAAGTAAATTGCTATAAACATCCCAATATGTATTATCCCATACTTGTGTATCAATATTGTGTTATCCTGTTATTTACATAGTCACATGTACGGTACACACTGTAGTTTACACACATAATACATAAACACTTCTAACCTTGCACACATGTGTACACTATATATATATATATATATATATATATATATATATATATATATATATATATATATATATATATATATATATATATATATTAGGGCTGAAACTAACGATTCATTTGATAATCGATTAATCTGTCAATTATTACTTAGATTAATCGATTAATAATCGGATAAAAGAGACAAACTACATTGCTATCCTTTCCAGTATTTTATTGGGAAAAAAACAGCATACTTATTTTGATTATTGTTTCTCAGCTGTTTGTACATGTTGCAGTTTATAAATAAAGGTTTATTAGAACAAAATAAAATAAATCAAATAAAACTGCCTCTATAGCATAGATCCAACGAATCGATAACTAAATTAATCGATTTAATCGATTAGTTGTTGCAGCCCTAATATATATATATATATATATATATATATATATATATATATATATATATATATATATATATATATATATATATATATATATATATATATATATATACACTACCGTTCAAAAGTTTGTGGAATAGCCTTCATTTCTAAGAACAAGAATAGACTGTCGAGTTTCAGATGAATGTTCTCTTTTTCTGGCCATTTTGAGCATTTAATTGACCCCACAAATGTGATGCTCCAGAAACTCAATCTGCTCAAAGGAAGGTCAGTTTTGTAGCTTCTGTAACGAGCTAAACTGTTTTCAGATGTGTGAACATGATTGCACAAGGGTTTTCTAATCATCAATTAGCCTTCTGAGCCAATGAGCAAACACATTGTACCATTAGAACACTGGAGTGATAGTTGCGGGAAATGGTCCTCTATACACCTATGTAGATATTGCACCAAAAACCAGACATTTGCAGCGAGAATAGTCATTTACCACATTAGCAATGTATAGAGTGTATTTCTTTAAAGTTAAGACTAGTTTAAAGTTATCTTCATTGAAAAGTACAGAGCTTTTCCTTCAAAAATAAGGACATTTCAATGTGACCCCAAACTTTTGAACGGTAGTGTATATACACATGTACCCTATTTTTTGGAGTATAAGTCGCTCCGGAGTATAAGTCGCACCGGCCGAAAATGCATAATAAAGAAGGAAAAAAACATATATAAATCAGGCTGGAGTATAAGTCGCCTTTTTTGGGGAAATTTATTTGATAAAACCCAACACCAAGAATAGACATTTGAAAGGCAATTTAAAATAAATAAAGAATAGTGAACAACAGGCTGAATAAGTGTATGTTATATGAGGCATAAATAACCAACTGAGAAGGTGCCTGGTATGTTAACGTAACATATTATGGTAAGAGTCATTCAAATAACTATAACATATAGATCATGCTATACGTTTACCAAACAATCTGTCACTCCTAATCGCTAAATCCCATGAAATCTTATACGTCTAGTCTCTTACGTGAATGAACTAAATAATATTATTTGATATTTTACGGTAATTTGTTAATAATTTCACACATAAGGCGCTCCTGAGTATAAATCGCACCCCCGGCCAAACTATGAAAAAAACTGCGACTTATAGTCCGAAAAATACAGTAGTCAAATTTTGCTATATTTGGATTAATCATGATTATGCACAGGTGATTACTCGCTTGTATCATCGAAATTGGCTTAAGAAAAGACCCAAATATTTGTACAAAAATGCAATTTTATTGTCAGAATGCCATCCAGCAATGTTTTTAAACGTTTTACCTGAAAACTTGGTGACAGTTCGATCTAAAGTTCTTTCAGGCTGTATTTTGGAGTGAAATTTGCCAGCGACCTCACCAGTCATCTTTGTACTGACACGTGCATTGATCTGATCATTGACCCCGTATGGCGCTCAATTTAGAAGAGCTTGCGTGGTCAAAATAAATGGCGTGATTAATCTAAGTGTGTTCATGATTAATGCAATAATCTTTTCTGATTAAATACATGAGTTAACTCATTAATTTTATACTTTTATATACAAACCCCAAAACCAGTGAAGTTGGCACAATGTGTAAATCGTAAACAAAAACAGAATACAATGGTTTGCAAATCCTTTTCAACTTTTATTCAATTGAATAGACTGCAAAGACAAGATATTTAATGTTCCAACTGAGAAACGTAATACACCCCCATACCATCACAGATGCTTGCTTTTGAACGTTGCGCCTTGAACAATCCGGATGGTTCTTTTCCTCTTTGTTCCGGAGGACACAACGTCCACAGTTTCCAAAAACAATTTGAAATGTGGATTCGTCAGACCAAAGAACACTTTTCCACTTTGCATCAGTCCATCTTAGAAGAGCTCGGGCCCAGCGAAGCCGGCGGCGTTTCTGGGCGTTGTTGATAAATGGCTTTGGCTTTGCATAGTAGAGTTTTAACTTGCACTTACAGATGTAGCGACCAACTGTAGTTACTGACAGTGGTTTCCTGAAGTGTTCCTGAGCCCATGTGGTGATATCCTTTACACACTGATGTCGGTTTTTGATGCTTAGCCGCTTACGTGCAGTGATTTCTCCAGATTCTCTGAAACTTTTGATGACATTACGGACCGTAGATGGTGAAATCCCTAAATTCCTTGCATTAGCTCGTTGAGAAATGTTGTTCTTAAACTGTTGGACAATTTGCTCACGCATTTGTTCACAAAGTGGTGACACTCGCCCCATCCTTTGCTTTTATACCCAATCATGGCACCCACCTGTTCCCAATTGGCCTGTTCACCTGTGGGATGTTCCAAATAAGTGTTTGATGAGCATTCATCAACTTTCTCACACTTTTTTGCCACTCGTGCCAGCTTTTTTTTAAGCATGTTGCAGGCATCAGATTCCAAATGAGCTAATATTTGCAAAAAAAACAACAAAGTTTTCCGGTTCAAATGTTAAGTATCTTGTCTTTGCAGTCTATTCAATTGAATATAAGTTGAAAAGAATTTGCAAATCATTGTTTTCTGTTTTTATTTACCATTTACACAACGTGCCAACTTCACTGGTTTTGGCTTTTGCATATACATATATATATATATATATATATATATATATATATATATATATATATATATATATATATATATATATATATATATATATATATATATATATATATATATATATATATATATATATATATATATATATATATATATATATATATATATATATATGTATGTATGGGAAAAAATCACAAGACTATTTCATCTCTACAGGCCTGTTTCATGAGGGATTTCCTCAATCCTCAGGAGATTTATATATATATATATATATATATCAAGTAAGGGTTGTTACTAGGGATGTCCGATAATATCGGACTGCCGATATTATCGGCTGATAAATGCTTTAAAATGTAATATCGGAAATTGTCGGTATCGGTTTCAAAGTTATTGGTATCGGTTTCAAAAAGTAAAATTCATGACTTTTTAAAACGCCGCTGTGTACACGGACGTAGGGAGAAGTACAGAGCGCCAATAAACCTTAAAGGCACTGCCTTTGCGTGCCGGCCCAGTCACATAATATCTGCGTTTTTTTCACACACACAAGTGAATGCAAAGCATACTTGGTCAACAGCCATACAAGTCACACTGAGGGTGGCCGTATAAACAACTGTAACACTGTTACAAATATGCGCCACACTGTGAACCCACACCAAACAAGAATGGACAAACACATTTCGGGAGAACATCCGCACCGTAACACAACATAAACACAACAGAACTAATATCCAGAAGTCGCTACAATATACACCCCCCGCCTCCCCCCGACCCCGCCCACCTCAACCTCCTCATGCTCTCTCCCAAATTCCAAGCTGCTGTTTTGAGGCATGTTAAAAAATAATGCACTTTGTGACTTCAATAATAAATATGGCAGTGCCATTTTGGCATTTTTTTCTCCATAACTTGAGTTGATTTATTTTGGAAAACCTTGTTACATTGTTTAATGCATCCAGCGGGGCATCACAACAAAATTAGGCATAATAATGTGTTAATTCACGAATGTATGTATCGGTATCGGTTGATATCGGAATCGGACAATATCGGAATATCGGCAAAAAAGCCATTATCGGACCTCTCCAGTTGTTACATATGTTAACAAATGGGTCTGATCAATGCATCAATAAATAAAGTCTATCCTATGCTATGACTTAACTTAAATAAGTCCCACTAAGTGCAATATGACAAAGCAACAAACAGATGAAGATCAGAAGAATGCACATCCTGTTCAACTCTGTACTACAATGAAGTACTATGTGCAATATGAGGCAATACACCCCGAGCGCTAAAAACAGTGGAGCATAACGTGTCAGCCATTACTAAATGCAATAGTTGTGAGCGCGTAGCACCGCCGCATGTGTCCAGTGACAATAGGAGTGGAGGGAGGGTGTGTTGCTGTGGGAGAACACGGTGTTCATTTCTGCCTTCTGAGAAACAGCTCGGCTAAACCTGATGCTCCAGTCAATGAGCGCCCTCGTCACCATATAAGGAGCTACTATCCCAGCCTGCACGTGACGCCGCCGCCCAATCAGGGGGCCCAGTCTCGGGCCTTCCTGCGGCGGCTGGGGTCCAGCGAGCGAGGGGGAGGGTGTGAAATGAAGAGTTAGGAGTAGTAGCAAAAGCACCAGATTATAAAAAAGTCCGTGCCAGCAACATGACTCAAACCTGTGTGATCACGTTTTCGGTGAACACTCCACTGGAAAACATTTTCACCCCGAGACAACTTAGGTAGAATCAATAAGAACCTCGTGACGGTTCCGTCGTGTTTACCTAAAGTAAAGCCACACGCTGGTGGTGTACAAAACACACGTTAAGCCAACGAATCATAAAAAGTTGAGCTATAGTAAATGTGTTTTGTCCCTTAAAGGCCTACTGAAAGCCACTACTACCGACCACGCAGTCTGATAGTTTATATATCAATGATGAAATCTTAACATTATAACACATGCCAATACGGCCGGGTTAACTTATAAAGTGACATTTTAAATTTGCCGCTAAACTTCCGGTTCGAAACGCCTCTGAGGATGACGTATGCGCGTGACGTAGACCGGCGAACACGGGTATGCCTTCCACATTGAAGCCAATACGAAAAAGCTCTGTTTTCATTTCATAATTCCACAGTATTCTGGACATCTGTGTTCGTGAATCTGTTTCAATCATGTTCATTGCATTATGGAGAAGGAAGCCGAGCAAGCAAAGAAGAAAGTTGTCGGTGCGAAATGGACGTATTTTTCGAACGTAGTCAGCCACAACAGTACACAGCCGGCGCTTCTTTGTTTACATTCCCGAAAGATGCAGTCAAGATGGAAGAACTCGGATAACAGAGACTCTAACCAGGAGGACTTTTGACTTCGATACACAGACGCCTGTAGAGAACTGGGACAACACAGACTCTTACCAGGATTACTTTGATTTGGATGACAAAGACGCAGACGTGCTACTGTGAGTATGCAGCTTTGGCTTCTAAACATTTGATCGCTTGACCGTATGTGCGCAACTTTTTTTTGCGTATGTACGTAACTTTTTTAAAATATATAAGCTTTATGAACCTTGGGTTAGGTGAACGGTCTTTTGGGCTGAGTGATTGTGTGTGTTGATCAGGTGTTTGAATTGTATTGGCGTGTTCTATGGAGCTAGGAGCTAGCAGAGGAGCTAGGAGCTAGCATAACACGTACCGTACCGTACGTGCGCGTCACGTACGTAACTTTTTAAAAATATATAAGCTTTATGAACCTTGGGTTAGGTGAACGGTCTTTTGGGCTGAGTGATTGTGTGTGTTGATCAGGTGTTTGAATTGTATTGGCGTGTTCTATGGAGCTAGGAGCTAGCATAGGAGCTAGGAGCTAGCATAACACGTACCGTACCGTACGTGCGCGTCACGTACGTAACTTTTTAAAAATATATAAGCTTTATGAACCTTGGGTTAGGTGAACGGTCTTTTGGGCTGAGTGATTGTGTGTGTTGATCAGGTGTTTGAATTGTATTGGCGTGTTCTATGGAGCTAGGAGCTAGCAGAGGAGCTAGGAGCTAGCATAACAAACACGCAGGTGTTTTTATGCAGGATTAATTTGTGGCATATTAAATATAAGCCTGGTTGTGTTGTGGCTAATAGAGTATATATATGTCTTGTGTTTATTTACTGTTGTAGTCATTCCCAGCTGAATATCAGGTCACCCCCGGCTCTCACAGCATCTTCCCTATCTGAATAGCTTCAACTCCCCACTAGTCCTTCACTTGCACTTTACTCATCCACAAATCTTTCATCCTCGCTCAAATTAATGGGGAAATTGTCGCTTTCTCGGTCCGAATCTCTCTCACTTCATGCGGCCATGATTGTAAACAATAGGGAACTTTGCGTATATGTTCAACTGACTACGTCACGCTACTTCCGGTAGGTGCAAGCCTTTTTTTTATCAGATACCAAAAGTTGCAATCTTTATCGTCGTTGTTCTATACTAAATCCTTTCAGCAAAAATATGGCAATATCGCGAAATGATCAAGTATGACACATAGAATAGATCTGCTATCCCCGTTTAAATAAAAAAAATTCATTTCAGTAGGCCTTTAAGGAGCACCGTACTCATGAGGTCCTTGAGGCTCATGTTAGGCCAGTGTTTTTCAGCCTTTTTTGAGTCAAGGTACGTTTTTTTGCGTCGAAAAAAATGCGGAGGCACACCACCAGCAGAAATCATTAAAAAACAAACCTCAGTTGACAGTAAAAAAGTTGTTGTCGCAATTGTTAGCTTTAACGACGCCCTGCGCGACACCATTGATAGTGTAGCACCGCTAAAGCTAAAAAGGGCCCCTAAAAGGCGTACCCCATGGTTTACAGAAGAAACTAAAGCCCAGAAATGATCATGTAGAAAGCTGGAACGCAAATGGCGTGCGACTAAACTTGAGGTTTTCCATCAAACATGGAGTGATAGTTTAATAACTTATAAACGCATGCTTACCTCAGCTAAAGCTAAATATTACTCAAATCTCATCCACCTCAACAAAAATGATCCTACATTTCTGTTTAGTACAGTAGCATCGCTAACCCAACAAGGGACTCCTCCCAGTAGCTCCACCCACTCAGCAGATGACTTTATGAATTTCTTTAATAAGAAAATTGAAGTCATTAGAAAAGAGATTAGAGACAATGCATCTCAGCTACAACTGGGTTCTATTAACACAAATACGACTGTATATACGACGGACACTGCCCTCCAAAATAGTTTCTCCCTCTTTGATGAAATAACATTGGAGGAATTGTTAAAATGTGTAAATGGGACAAAACAAACAACATGTTTACTTGACCCAATTCCTGGGAAACTTATCAAGGAGCTTTTTGTATCATTAGGTCCATCAGTGTTAAATATTATAAACTTATCACTTTCCTCTGGCACTGTTCCCCTAGCATTCAAAAAAGCGGTTATTCATCCTCTACTCAAAAGACCTAACCTCGATCCTGATCTCCTGGTAAACTACCGGCCGGTGTCCCACCTTCCGTTTATCTCGAAAATTCTCGAAAAAATTGTCGCACAGCAGCTAAATGAACACTTAGCGTCTAACAATCTCTGTGAACCTTTTCAATCCGGTTTCAGGGCAAATCACTCTACGGAGACAGCCCTCGCAAAAATGACTAATGATCTATTGCTAACGATGGATTCTGATGCGTCATCTATGTTGCTGCTTCTTGATCTTAGCGCCGCTTTCGATACTGTTGATCATAATATTTTATTAGAGCGTATCAAAACGCGTATTGGGATGTCAGACTTAGCCTTGTCTTGGTTTAACTCTTATCTTACTGACAGGATGCAGTGTGTCTCCCATAACAATGTGACCTCGGACTATGTTAAGGTAACGTGCGGAGTTCCCCAGGGTTCGGTTCTTGGCCCTGCACTCTTTAGTATTTACATGCTGCCGCTAGGTGACATCATACGCAAGTACGGTGTTAGCTTTCACTGTTATGCTGATGACACCCAACTCTACATGCCCCTAAAGTTGACCAACACGCCGGATTGTAGTCAGCTGGAGGCGTGTCTTAATGAAATTAAACAATGGATGCCCGCTAACTTTTTGCAACTCAACGCTAAGAAAACGGAAATGCTGATTATCGGTCCTGCTCAACACCGACATCTATTTAATAATACCACCTTAACATTTGACAACCAAACAATTAAACAAGGCGACTCGGTAAAAAATCTAGGTATTATCTTCGACCCAACTCTCTCGTTTGAGTCACACATTAAGAGTGTTACTAAAACGGCCTTCTTTCATCTCCGTAATATCGCTAAAATTCGTTCCATTTTGTCCACAAGCGATGCTGAGATCATTATTCATGCGTTCGTTACATCTCGTCTCGATTACTGTAACGTTTTATTTTCGGGCCTCCCTATGTCTAGCATTAAAAGATTACAGATGGTACAAAATGCGGCTGCTAGACTTTTGACAAAAACAAGAAAGTTTGATCATATTACGCCTATACTGGCTCACTTGCACTGGCTTCCTGTGCACCTAAGATGCGACTTTAAGGTTTTACTACTTACGTATAAAATACTACACGGTCAAGCTCCTGCCTATCTTGACGATTGTATTGTACCATATGTCCCGGCAAGAAATCTGCGTTCAAAGAACTCCGGCTTATTAGTGATTCCCAAAGCCCAAAAAAAGTCTGCGGGCTATAGAGCGTTTTCTATTCGGGCTCCAATACTATGGAATGCCCTCCCGGTAAAAGTTAGAGATGCTACCTCAGTAGAAGCATTTAAGTCTCATCTTAAAACTCATTTGTATACTCTAGCCTTTAAATAGACTCCCTTTTTAGACCAGTTGATCTGCCGTTTCTTTTCTTTTCTTTTCTACTCTGCTCCGGGGTGGACCGCTAGCCTGTTCATCGGATGGGGACATCTCTACGCTGCTGACCCGTCTCCGCTCGGGATGGTTCCTGCTGGCCCCACCATGGACTGGACTTTCGCTGATGTGTTGGACTTTCACAATATTATGTCAGACCCACTCGACATCCACTGCTTTCGGTCTCCCCTAGAGGGGGGGGGGGTTACCCACATATGCGGTCCTCTCCAAGGTTTCTCATAGTCATTCACATTGACGTCCCACTGGGGTGAGTTTTCCTTGCCCGTATGTGGGCTCTGTACCGAGGATGTCGTTGTGGCTTGTACAGCCCTTTGAGACACTTGTGATTTAGGGCTATATAAATAAACATTGATTGATTGATTGATTGATTGTTGGATATGACTTTAAAGCATAACCAAGCATGCATCACTATAGCTCTTGTCTCAAAGTAGGTGTACTGTCACCACCTGTCACATCACGCCTTGACTTATTTGGAGTTTTTTGGTGTTTTCCTGTGTGTAGTGTTTTACTTCTTGTCTCGCGCTCCTATTTTGGTGACTTTATCTCTTTTTTTGGTATTTTCCTGTAGCAGTTTCATGTCTTCCTTTGAGCGATATTTCCCGCATCTACTTTTGTTTTAGCAATCAAGAATATTTCAGTTGTTTTTTTAATCCTTCTTTGTGGGGACATTGATTGTCATGTCATGTTCGGATGTAAATTGTCTTTGCTCCACAGTAAGTCTTTGCTGTCGTCCAGCATTCTGTTGTTTACTTTGTAGCCAGTTCAGTTGTAGTTTCGTTCTGCATAGCCTTCCCTAAGCTTCAATGCCTTTTCTGAGGGGCACTCACCTTTTGTTTGTTTTTGGTTTAAGCATTAGATACCTTTTTACCTGCACCCTGCCTCCCGCTGTTTCCGACATCTACAAAGCAATTAGCTACCAGCTGCCACCTACTGATATGGAAGAGTATTGCACGGTTACTCTGCCGAGCTCTAGACAGCAACAACAACACATCATTTGCAGACTACAATTACTGGTTTGCAAAAAATATCTTTAACTAGAGATGTCCGATAATATCGGCCGATAAATGCTTTAAAATGTAATATCGGAAATTATCGGTATCGTTTTTTTTTTTTTTGTATCGTTTTATTTATTTTTATTTTATTTATTTTTTAAATTAAATATAAAAAAAACACAAGATACACTTACAATTAGTGCACCAACCCAACAAACCTCCCTCCCCCATTTACACTCATTCACACAAAAGGGTTGTTTCTTTCTGTTATTAATATTCTGGTTCCTACTTTATACATCAATATATATCAATACAGTCTGCAAGGGATACAGTCCGTAAGCACACATGATTGTGCGTGCTGCTGGTCCACTAATAGTACTAACCTTTAACAGTTCATTTGACTCATTTTCATTCATTACTAGTTTCTATGTAACTGTTTTTATATAGTTTTACTTTCTTTTTTATTCAAGAATTTTTTTTAAATGTATTTATCTTATTTTATTTTTTTTATTTTTTAAAAAAAAGGACCTTATCTTCACCATACCTGGTTGTCCAAATTAGGCATAATAATGTGTTAATTCCACGACTGTATACATCAGTATCGGTTGATATCGGCATCGGTTGATATCGGTATCGGTAATTAAAGAGTTGGACAATATCGGAATATCGGATATCGGCAAAAACCCATTATCGGACATCCCTATCTTTAACCCAAATAGGTGAAACTAGATAATCTCCCACGGCACACCAGACTGTATCTCACGGCACACTAGTGTGCCGCAGCACAGTGGTTGAAAAACCCTGTGTTAGGCATTGTTAGAAAATGACAGTAAATAAATTCATACTTGACTTCAATTTGTTTGATTAAGCTCACACATATCCAGCTGCCTCCTTAAACCATCAGGCCTGGTCGACTACTATATGTTGTTTTGGAGTCTTTGGTGTGTGTTTTAGTGCGTTTAATCCCTTGTAAAGAATAATATCTCCGAACGCAACCTCAAAGTTCAAGCTGTCTTCAATAAAGTATTCACTTTTCCCACATGTTGTTATGCTACGGCCTTATTCCAAAATTGAATAAGTTCATTTTTGTCCTCAAAATTCTACACACAATACCCTATAATGACAATGTGAAAGGTTTTTGTTTTAAATTTGTTGTAAATTTATTAAAAATAAATGATAAATCACATGTACACAAGTAAGGGCAACACAGTGGAACAATACAAAGGTCCTGGGTTCGATCCCCGGGCTCAGGGTCTTTCTGTGTTGCGTTTGCATGTTCTCCGCGTGACTGTGTGGGTTCCCTCCGGGTAGTCCGGCTTCCTCCCACCTCCAAAGACATGCACCTGGGGGTGGGTTGATTGGCAACACTAAATTGGTCCTAGTGTGTGAATGTGAGTGTAAATCACTGCACGTAAGCAGCAAGGCTGAAAACCAACATTAAATGCCCATGACCTTCGATCCTTCAGGCGGTACTGCATCAAAAAGCGACGTCAGTGTGTAAAGGATATCACCACATGGGCTCAGGAACACTTCAGAAACCCACTGTCAGTAACGACAGTTGGTCGCTACATCTGTAAGTGCAAGTTAAAACTCTACTATGCAAAGCCAAAGCCATTTATAACAACACCCAGAAACGCCGCCGGCTTCGCTGGGCCCAAGCTCATCCAAGGTGGACTGATGCAAAGTGGAAAAGTGTTCTTTGGTCTGACGAGTCCACATTTCAGATTGTTTTTGGAAACTGTGGACGTCGTGTCCTCCGGACTAAAGAGGAAAAGAACCATCCGGATTGTTATAGGTGCAAAGTAGAAAAGCCAGCATCTGTGATGGTATGGGGGTGTATTAGTGCCCAAGACATGGGTAACTTACACATCTGTGAAGGCACCATTAATGCTGAAAGGTACATACAGGTTTTGGAGCAACATATGTTGCCATACAAGCAAGGTTATCATGGACGCCCCTGCTTATTTTAGCAAGACAATGCCAAGCCAAGTGTTACAACTGTCATGATCTGTGGTCTGGATTGTTTTTGTTATTTTTTGTTAGTTTAGGACTCTTTTAGTTCCTGTTTGCGCTCCCTTGTTTTTTTAATTACCATGGCGGCTTATTAATTTCACCTGCCTCTGGTGTTCGGGACACGCACTTGCTCTAATCAAGAAGACCATTATTTAAGCCTGTCTTTGCCAGTCAGTCGTCCTGGCGTCATTGTTTAGTTCTTGCTGCTCGTTCCATGTCTGATTCCACCGTTATGCTAGTTACTCCATGCCATAGTTTAGTTCAGGGGTCGGCAACCCAAAATGTTGAAAGAGCCATATTGGACCAAAAATACAAAAACAAATCGGTCTGGAGCCGCAACAAATTAAAAGCCATATTTCATGTGTCATGAGATATCAATTTAATTAAGAGGACTTAAAGGAAACTAAATGACCTCAAATATAGCTACAAATGAGGCATAATGATGCAATATGTACATATCGCTAGCCTAAATAGCATGTTAGCATCGATTAGCTTGCAGTCATGCAGTGACCAAATATGTCTGATTAGCACTCCACACAAGTCAATAACATCAACAAAACTCACCTTTGTGTATTCACGCACAACGTTAAAAGTTGGGTGGACAAAATGAGACAGAAAAAGAAGTGGCATAAAACACGTCCTAGAAAGTCGGAGAAAGTTATACATGGAAACAAACAATACGGTGAGTTCAAGGACCGCCAAAATTAGTAGGACACAACGGCGCTCGCCAAATACTCGAATCAGTGAAGCATGTTTAATATAAACAGAGTGATTTATAACAATTAGGGAGGTTTGTGTCATGTTTGTCCTCCTACAGAAACCATACTAAAACAAAAAAATATTTTTTTTTCCCCCTCATCTTTTTCCATTCTTCATACATTTTTGAAAAATCTCCAGAGAGCCACTAGGGCGGCGCTAAAGAGCCTCATGCGGCTCTAGAGCCGCGGGTTGCCGACCCCCGGTTTAGTTAGTGGTTTTCATGTCTATAGTTTCATGTTTCATGTCCTAAGTTTTTTGCCTTAACTTCCGCGTGCGATAGGCACGCTTGCCTTCGGGTTGTTTTCTGTTTTTTTGTGCTTCGTTGAGTGTTAGTTGAATAATTAAATATGTTCCTACCTTCACACCTTGTCCGGAATAGTCCGATTGCTTCCCGGGAGAACAAACCTCGCAGTAAGCTGCGACCCCCCCGTCATGACAACAACAGCATGGCTTCATAGTAAAAGAGTGCGGGTACTAGACTGGCCTGCCTGTAGTCCAGACCTGTCTCCCATTGAAAATGTGTGGCTCATTATGAAGCCTAAAATAGCACAACGGAGACCCCCGGACTGTTGAACAACTTAAGCTGTACATCAAGCAAGAATGGGAAAGAATTCCACTTAAAAAGCTTCAAAAATGTGTCTCCTCAGTTCCCAAACGTTTACTGAGTGTTGTTAAAAGGAAAGGCCATGTAACACAGTGGTAAAAATGCCCCTGTGCCAACTTTTTTGCAATGTTTTGCCATTTATTTGCAAAAAAACTTATGTTTCTCAGTTGGAACATTAAGTATCTTGTCTTTGCTGTCTATTCAATTGAATATAAGTTCAAAAGGATTAGCAAATCATTATATTCTGTTTTTATTTACGAATTACACAACGTGCCAACTTCACTGGTTTTGGGTTTTGTGTAAAGAGAGTGAAAAAGTCTTCACCTGGGGTCACTGGTGGAAACATCTCAGGATGTTCCCGTATGCAATCAACACTGCTTCTGTGGGAATGAGACCAACACTGTAACATTTACCTGTGACCCGTTGTAATAAATACTTGCCAAACCTTCCAGAAGACAGGACCTCCGACTTACGCCCAACACTGAGCTATTAAAGGCCTACTGAAAGCCACTACTACCGATCACGCAGTCTGATAGTTTATATATCAATGATGAAATCTTAACATTGCAACACATGCCAATACGGCCGGGTTAACTTATAAAGTGCCATTTTAAATTTCCCGGGAAACTTCAGGAGGAAAACGTCTCGGTATGATGACGTTTGCGCGTGACGTCAATGGTTGAAGCGGACATTTTGGAATAGCACGGTGGCCAGCTTAAGTTGTCTGTTTTCACCACATAATTCCACAGTATTCTGGACATCTGTGTTGGTGAATCTTTTCCAATTTCTTCAATTAACAATGGAGACTGCAAAGAAGAAAGCTGTAGGTGGGATCGGTGTATTAGCGGCTGGCTGCAGCAACACAACCAGGAGGACTTTGAGTTGGATAGCAGACGCGCTACCGTGAGTACAGCTTTGGCTTCCAAACATTTGACGTGCGTGTCGCTATGTGCATGTCACGTACGTAACTTTGGGGAAATATATGTTTCTTGCCGACTCTGATGGCGGCCGGGGTGTCGTCGAAAGCTACAACGCCCGCTGCCGCCGCCACTCCGTAGTTAGCTTCAGTTGTTAAGCTTCGCCAAGCTGGAAATTATTAACCGCGTGTTTACATGTTCATGGTTTAATAGTATTGTTGATCTTCTGTCTATCCTTCCAGTCAGGTTTTTTTAAATTTTGTTTCTATCTGCATTTGAGCCTGATGCTATCACGTTAGCTCCGTAGCTAAGTTAGTTAGCTTCAATTGTTAAGCTTCGCCAAGCTGGAAATTATTAACCGTGTATTTACATGTTCATGGTTTAATAGTATTGTTGATCTTCTGTCTATCCTTCTAGTCGGGTTTTTTTAAAATGTTGTTTCTATCTGCATTTGAGCCCGATGCTATCACGTTAGCTCCGTAGCTAAGTTAGTTAGCTTCAATTGTTAAGCTTCGCCAAGCTGGAAATTGTTAACCGTGTATTTACATGTTCATGGTTTAATAGTATTGTTGATCTTCTGTGTATCCTTCTAGTCAGGTTTTTTTAAAATGTTGTTTCTATCTGCATTTGAGCCCGATGCTATCACGTTAGCTCCGTAGCTAAAGTGCGTCAACGATGTATTGTCGTGGAGATAAAAGTCACTGTGAATGTCCATTTCGTGTTCTCGACTCTCATTTTCAAGAGGATATAGTATCCGAGGTGGTTTAAAATACAAATCCGTGACCCACAATAGAAAAAGGAGAGAGTGTGGAATCCAATGAGCCAGCTTGTACCTAAGTTACGGTCAGAGCGAAAAAAGACACGTCCTGCACTGCACTCTAGTCCTTCACTCTCACGTACCTCATCCACGAATCTTTCATCCTGGCTCAAATTAATGGGGTAATCGTCGCTTTCTCGGTCCGAATCGCTCTAGCTGCTGGTGTAAACAATGTGCAAATGTGAGGAGCCTTTCAACCTGCGACGTCACGCTACTTTTTTTTATCAGCGACCAAAAGTTGCGAACTTTATCGTCGATGTTCTCTACTGAATCCTTTCAGCAAAAATATGGCAATATCGCGAAATGATCAAGTACGACACATAGAATGGACCTGCTATCCCCGTTTAAGTAAGAACATTTCATTTCAGTAGGCCTTTAAACTCCAGTGAACATTGTCTTTAAACTAAACTTGACGTAAACAAGCTCCTTTGTTTGAGTTCTACGGACAAGAACTAGCCAGTCAAGTTTCAGCACAGCGTGAGTTTCCATGTAAATTAACTCCGTCCAAGCCGGGGATTGTTGAAGGGGTCGCTAAACCATCTCCTGTTCAGACCCTGCCCCCCAGCAGGGGGCCCTCAATCCGGGTATTTGCATTCATTTGAAAGAAAGTACGTCCTTTTGTTTGAAACTTCTCGCCCGAGACGCGCCGACTCCCACTGCACTTTCTTGCCTTTTCTGATGTTTAGTATCGTCGTTCACTTGCATGCGATTTGAGTTTGAAAGCAAGTCTTGGCCCGAAATCCTTAAGACCGATTTGCAATTCCTGTCCTCTCCCGTATGTTAGCTCAGCTCTTCTGCAAGATCTATAAACTGTGCTACTTCTTTGTCTTTATTTCCGGCACTATTTATACCAGAGGGCCCCAAAAATATGTGCTTCTCAACCGTATTTATTGTAATCAGCCTGACCTAAGCCTTGCTAATCAACACATGTTTTTATATCATTTCACAAGAGTGTCAACTGTATAAACAGGTTAGATATAATTATTGAATAAGATGAATATGATTATTAATTCAGTGTTAATATTTGATTTGGCCCCCGGCCCCTTCTGTAGTGGAAAGGTTCGCCCAGAGGTCAAAAAGGTTAAGAACCCCCGATTTATATAACACTGCAGAACCTGTGTGAAGTTGATTTACCTTGTCATTATCTCCCGAAATTTTTCAATCAATCAATGTTTATTTATATAGCCCTAAATCACTAGTATCTCAAAGGGCTGCACAAGCCACAACGACATCCTCGGTGCAGATCCCACAAAAGGGCAAGGAAAAACTCACAACCCGGTGGGATGTCGATGTGAATGACTATGAGAAACCATGGAGAGGACCGCAGATGTGGGTGACCCCCCCCCCCCCCCCCCCCCACAGGGGAGACCGGATGAAATGGATGTCGAGTGGGTCTGACATAATTTTGTGAAAGTCCAGTCCATAGTGGATCTAACATAATAGTGAGAGTCCAGTCCATAGTGGATCTAACATAATATTGTGAAAGTCCAGTCCATAGTGGATCTAACATAATAGTGTGAGAGTCCAGTCCATAGTGGATTTAACATAATAGTGTGAGAGTCCAGTCCATAGTGGATCTAACATAATAGTGTGAGAGTCCAGTCCATAGTGGATCTAACATAATAGTGTGAGAGTCCAGTCCATAGTGGATCTAACATAATAGTGTGAGAGTCCAGTCCATAGTGGATCTAACATAATAGTGAGAGTCCAGTCCATAGTGGATCTAACATAATAGTGTGAGAGTCCAGTCCATAGTGGATCTAACATAATAGTGAGAGTCCAGTCCATAGTGGATCTAACATAATAGTGAGAGTCCAGTCCATAGTGGATCTAACATAATAGTGAGAGTCCAGTCCATAGTGGATCTAACATAATAGTGTGAGAGTCCAGTCCATAGTGGATCTAACATAATAGTGTGAGAGTCCAGTCCATAGTGGATGTAACATAATAGTGTGAGAGTCCAGTCCATAGTGGATGTAACATAATAGTGTGAGAGTCCAGTCCATAGTGGATCTAACATAATAGTGTGAGAGTCCAGTCCATAGTGGATCTAACATAATAGTGTGAGAGTCCAGTCCATAGTGGATCTAACATAATAGAGTGAGAGTCCAGTCCATAGTGGATCTAACATAATAGTGTGAGAGTCCAGTCCATAGTGGATCCAACATAATAGTGAGAGTCCAGTCCATAGTGGATCTAACATAATAGAGTGAGAGTCCAGTCCATAGTGGATCTAACATAATAGTGTGAGTCCAGTCCATAGTGGATCTAACATAATAGTGTGAGAGTCCAGTCCATAGTGGATCTAACATAATAGAGTGAGAGTCCAGTCCATAGTGGATCCAACATAATAGTGAGAGTCCAGTCCATAGTGGATCTAACATAATAGAGTGAGAGTCCAGTCCATAGTGGATCTAACATAATAGTGTGAGAGTCCAGTCCATAGTGGATCCAACATAATAGTGAGAGTCCAGTCCATAGTGGATCTAACATAATAGAGTGAGAGTCCAGTCCATAGTGGATCCAACATAATAGTGTGAGAGTCTAGTCCATAGTGGATTTAACATAATAGTGTGAGAGTCCAGTCCATAGTGGATCTAACATTGTAGTGAGAGTCCAGTCCATAGTGGATCTAACATAATAGTGTGAGAGTCCAGTCCATAGTGGATCTAACATTATAGTGAGAGTCCAGTCCATAGTGGATCTAACATAATAGTGTGAGAGTCCAGTCCATAGTGGATCTAACATAATAGTGTGAGAGTCCAGTCCATAGTGGATCTAACATAATAGTGTGAGAGTCCAGTCCATAGTGGATCTAACATAATAGTGAGAGTCCAGTCCATAGTGGATCTAACATAATAGTGTGAGAGTCCAGTCCATAGTGGATCCAACATAATAGTGTGAGAGTCCAGTCCATAGTGGATTTAACATAATAGTGTGAGAGTCCAGTCCATAGTGGATCTAACATAATAGTGTGAGAGTCCAGTCCATAGTGGATCTAACATAATAGTGTGAGAGTCCAGTCCATAGTGGATCCAACATAATAGTGTGAGAGTCCAGTCCATAGTGGATCTAACATAATAGTGTGAGAGTCCAGTCCATAGTGGATCTAACATAATAGTGTGAGAGTCCAGTCCATAGTGGATCTAACATAATAGTGTGAGAGTCCAGTCCATAGTGGATCTAACATTATAGTGAGAGTCCAGTCCATAGTGGATCTAACATAATAGTGTGAGAGTCCAGTCCATAGTGGATCTAACATAATAGTGTGAGAGTCCAGTCCATAGTGGATCTAACATAATAGTGTGAGAGTCCAGTCCATAGTGGATCTAACATAATAGTGAGAGTCCAGTCCATAGGGGATCTAACATAATAGTGTGAGAGTCCAGTCCATAGTGGATCTAACATAATAGTGTGAGAGTTCAGTCCATAGTGGATCCAACATAATAGTGTGAGAGTCCAGTCCATAGTGGATTTAACATAATAGTGTGAGAGTCCAGTCCATAGTGGATCTAACATAATAGTGAGAGTCCAGTCCATAGTGGATCTAACATAATAGTGTGAGAGTCCAGTCCATAGTGGATCTAACATAATAGTGTGAGAGTCCAGTCCATAGTGGATCTAACATAATAGTGAGAGTCCAGTCCATAGTGGATCTAACATAATAGTGTGAGAGTCCAGTCCATAGTGGATCCAACATAATAGTGTGCGAGTCCAGTCCATAGTGGATTTAACATAATAGTGTGAGAGTCCAGTCCATAGTGGATCTAACATAATAGTGTGAGAGTCCAGTCCATAGTGGATCTAACATAATAGTGTGAGAGTCCAGTCCATAGTGGATCCAACATAATAGTGTGAGAGTCCAGTCCATAGTGGATTTAACATAATAGTGTGAGAGTCCAGTCCATAGTGGATCTAACATAATAGTGAGAGTCCAGTCCATAGTGGATCTAACATAATAGTGTGAGAGTCCAGTCCATAGTGGATCTAACATAATAGTGTGAGAGTCCAGTCCATAGTGGATCTAACATAATAGTGAGAGTCCAGTCCATAGTGGATCTAACATAATAGTGTGAGAGTCCAGTCCATAGTGGATCTAACATAATAGTGAGAGTCCAGTCCATAGTGGATCTAACATAATAGTGTGAGAGTCCAGTCCATAGTGGATCCAACATAATAGTGTGCGAGTCCAGTCCATAGTGGATTTAACATAATAGTGTGAGAGTCCAGTCCATAGTGGATCTAACATAATAGTGTGAGAGTCCAGTCCATAGTGGATCTAACATAATAGTGTGAGAGTCCAGTCCATAGTGGATCCAACATAATAGTGTGAGAGTCCAGTCCATAGTGGATTTAACATAATAGTGTGAGAGTCCAGTCCATAGTGGATCTAACATAATAGTGAGAGTCCAGTCCATAGTGGATCTAACATAATAGTGTGAGAGTCCAGTCCATAGTGGATCTAACATAATAGTGTGAGAGTCCAGTCCATAGTGGATCTAACATAATAGTGTGAGAGTCCAGTCCATAGTGGATCTAACATAATAGTGAGAGTCCAGTCCATAGTGGATCTAACATAATAGTGTGAGAGTCCAGTCCATAGTGGATTTAACATAATAGTGTGAGAGTCCAGTCCATAGTGGATCTAACATAATAGTGAGAGTCCAGTCCATAGTGGATCTAACATACTAGTGTGAGAGTCCAGTCCATAGTGGATCTAACATAATAGTGAGAGTCCAGTCCATAGTGGATCTAACATAATAGTGTGAGAGTCCAGTCCATAGTGGATCTAACATAATAGTGTGAGAGTCCAGTCCATAGTGGATCTAACATAATAGTGAGAGTCCAGTCTATAGTGGATCTAACATAATAGTGACAGGGATTTAACTTCACAGAACAATAATCATGTCTGGAGAATTTTGCTATTTTATTCTTTTCAATGCTATAGCAGGAAGGGGCTAGGTGTACGTATGCAGTAAGCATCACTGACTGCTCCGTTACATTGCAATGTGTTTTTTTGTTTTTTTGTTTTTCGAGTCAACGTACCCAAACAGAGTTTACAACGTGGTGAAAACACTGAAACGTGAGATTAAGCCAGCCGGCGGCCACTAAGCTAAATCCCTAAATTGTGTTTTCGTCCGTTTGTTTGTTCCTCGGCGTCTGCATCCATCTGTTGGCGGGATTACGGCGTCTCATAAATAAACGTGTTATGATCTGGCAACCTTCGGGCCAACGTGCGACGTGAAGAAAGCGACATTTGATAGGTGTTTGGCTGGAGAGATGTGACCTTCACGAACGAAGCCGGCCTTTTGAACGGTTCTTTTAAGTGACCGACGAGAAGCGATTCGAAGCTATGAGGCGTTAGTGTGTGGTAGTTGTTTTTATGCAGACACAATGTCACCCGAAAACATGAAACTTTTAAAACTTATTTGTATTTGTTTTTATTTATTCATATTTTATCTATTTATTAATTATACTTACTGTGTATACATGTTATTCATACATGTTATTTGTGTATTTTTATCTGTATTATTAAATTGCTATAAAGTTAAAATTCCAAATAGTCATACCATTGTCAAAGCATGGGGATTATGGGACCAATTTAAGGAATATTCACAGTAAAAACAAAAATAGTTCAATTATTCAGTTCAGTTCAGTTTCAGTTTATTTCGATATGCATCACGCATTTCCGGTTGTTTCATTGCAGCACGTCCGAAAAGGAGTAGGAAGAAGCAGAGCGTATTTAATCCTACCCCTTTTCATATCATAGCAGTTTCATCCCATTTCCTTGTTCTCTGTTGAATTCTTTCCCATTCTTGCTTGATGTACAGCTTAAGTTGTTCAAGAGTCTCCGTTGTGGTATTTTAGGCTTCATAATGCGCCACATATTTTCAATGGGAGACAGGTCTGGACTACAGGCAGGCCAGTCTAGTACCCGCACTCTTTTACTATGAAGCCAGGCTGTTGTAACACTTGGTGTTGTCTTGCTGAAATAAGCAGGGGCGTCCATGATAACGTTGCTTGGATGGCAACATATGTTGCTCCAAAACCTGTATGTACCTTTCAGCATTAATGGTGCCTTCACAGATGTGTAAGTTACCCATGTCTTGGGCACTAATACACCCCCATACCATCACAGATGCTGGCTTTTCAACTTTGCGCCTATAACAATCCGGATGGTTCTTTTCCTCTTTGCTACGGACGACACAATGTCCACAGTTTCCAAAAACAATTTGAAATGTGGACTCATCAGACCACATAACACTTTTCCACTTTGCATCAGTCCATATTAGATGAGCTCGGGCCCAGCGAAGCCGGCGGCATTTCTGGGTGTTGTTGATATATGACTTTGACTTTGCATAGTAGAGTTTTAAGTTGCACTTAAAGATGTAGCGACAAACCGTAGTTACTGACAGTGCTTTTATGAAGTGTTCCTGAGCCCATGTGGTGATATCCTTTACACACTGATTTCGCTTTTTGATGCAGTACCGCCAGTCATGGGCTTAGCCGCTTAGGTGCAGTGATTTCTCCGGATTCTCTGAACATTTTGATGATATTACGGACCGTAGATGGTGAAATCCCTAAATTCCTTGCAATAGCTGGTTGAGAAATGTTGTTCTTAAACTCTTTTGTTCACGCATTTGTTGACAAAGTGGTGACCCTCGCCCCATCCTTGTTTGTGAATGACTGAGCATTTCATGGAAGCTGCTTTTACACCCAACCATGGCACCCGCCTATTCCTAATTGGGATGTTCCAAATAAGTGTTTGACGAGCATTCCTCAACTTCCTCAGTCTTTTTTGCCACTTGTGCCAGCTTTTTTGAAACATGTTGCAGGCATCACATTCCAAATGAGCTAATATTTGCAAAAAATAACAACGTTTTCCAGTTCGAATGTCAAGTATCTTGTCTTTGCAGTCTATTCAATTGAATATAAGTTGAAAAGGATTTGCAAATCATTGTATTCTGTTTTTATTTACCATTTACACAACGTGCCAACTTCACTGGTTTTGGGGTTTTGTATAACAGCTACCAGTGATTGTTATGTTGCAAAAAATATATATATATATACAGTATATATGGCCATTCAAGAATGCAGCTGTGTGGTTTAAAGTTGATGCCTGTCTGGTTTAAAAAAAAAAAAAAGAAATTTTTAGTGGCAGGATCGATAGGATAGAGAGAAAGATAAATGCAGCAATATACTGAGACATTCTGGATTAAAACCAATGCTTCCTATCCAGCATTTGATGTATTTTTAACTATTCCTGTCAATGCTATGTGTCGAAAAACCCAATTAACAATTTTTTTTTTTTTTTTAAAAGATACAAAATAAATAGCTAATAACGATCCAGTCTTTTAAAACGTCTCTTAAAAAAGATCCATAATCCCCGTCTCTCTTTGGCCGCGCTCTCGCTGAACTTTTTAAGTCACTTGGACAACAAGGAGCTGCAGCTTGACTCTTTTTATTGTATTGTCGCTGTGTTAGCTGCGTGGGCCGTGCCAGGAGGGAAAACAATAGAAAGGAAGCGGATGTGTGTTGAAATCCGTGCAAACTATGCAAACAGTGATTAAGATGTGACCTCCAGGCAGAGAGGAATGTTCCGGATATCAACAAGAAGAAAAGCCGGTTTTTACTATTGCACCTTCCCATCAACAAAAACACCATGAGTCATCTTTTAATGTCTGCCATCTTTACTTGCTGGAGGAAGTGAAGCGCCGTTTCTAAGAAGGTGGGTCAGGCGCCGCCTCGCTTCCTGTGTGACAGTCAACGGCTGCAGCGTTTCTCAGAAGTGGCGACCGTTGAGACTTTTGCTTTTGTTTTGTTTACAAACCATTCATGACGGCCCGCAGATTGCAGAGGTTGTCTAAAGAAATGGTGGCCACATCCCAAAACATAACAAATGATTAACCCAGTGTGTTTATGAACAGATAACACACACACACACACACTCACACACACACACACACACACACACACACACACACACACACACACACACACACACACACACACACACACACACACACACACACACACACACACACACACACACACACACACACAGCCTCAAACATTTACAGTAACCAAACCATGACAAAATATACGTTAATAGGAGTCTACGTGTTGGTTGATTTGTGTCTTTATTACAAAAGCTTTTTATGCTGACAATTTCATTGAAATTGTGTTCACAAATTCAGTGCAAAAAAATTCAGTGTTTTAAAATTCAGTTTTCTTTTAATTCAGTTTTTTAAAATTCAGTGTAAAAAAATAGTGTATTAAAATTCAGTGCAAAAAAATTCAGTGTAAAAATGTAGTGTTTTAAAATTCAGTGTATAAAAAGCTTTTTATGCTGACAATTTCATTGAAATTGTGCTTAAAAATTCAGTGCAAAAAATTCAGTGTAAAAATGTAGTGTTTTAAAATTCAGTGTATAAAAAGCTTTTTATGCTGACAATTTCATTGAAATTGTGCTTAAAAATTCAGTGCAAAAAATTCAGTGTATAAAAATTCAGTGTTTTAAAATTATTTTCATTTAAAATTCTGTTTTTTAAAAGTGTAAAAAAATAGTGTATTAAAATTCAGTACAAAAAATTCTGTGTAAAAATGCAGTGTTTTAAAATTCAGTTTTCTTTTAATTCAGTTTTTTTAAATTCAGTGTAAAAAAATAGTGTATTAAAATTCAGTGCAAAAAATTTCAGTGTAAAAATGTAGTGTTTTAAAATTCAGTGTATAAAAAGCTTTTTATGCTGACAATTTCATTGAAATTGTGCTTAAAAATTCAGTGCAAAAAATTCAGTGTATAAAAATTCAGTGTATAAAAATTCAGTGTTTTAAAATTATTTTCATTTAAAATTCTGTTTTTTAAAAGTGTAAAAAAATAGTGTATTAAAATTCAGTACAAAAAATTCTGTGTAAAAATGCAGTGTTTTAAAATTCAGTTTTCTTTTAATTCAGTTTTTTAAAATTCAGTGTAAAAAAATAGTGTATTAAAATTCAGTGCAAAAAAATTCAGTGTAAAAATGTAGTGTTTTAAAATTCAGTGTATAAAAAGCTTTTTATGCTGACAATTTCATTGAAATTGTGCTTAAAAATTCAGTGCAAAAAATTCAGTGTATAAAAATTCAGTGTTTCAAAATTATTTTCATTCAAAATTCTGTTTTTTAAAAGTGTAAAAAAATAGTGTATTAAAATTCAGTACAAAAAATTCTGTGTAAAAATGCAGTGTTTTAAAATTCAGTTTTCTTTTAATTCAGTTTTTTTAAATTCAGTGTAAAAAAATAGTGTATTAAAATTCAGTGCAAAAAAATTCAGTGTAAAAATGTAGTGTTTTAAAATTCAGTGTATAAAAAGCTTTTTATGCTGACAATTTCATTGAAATTGTGCTTAAAAATTCAGTGCAAAAAATTCAGTGTATAAAAATTCAGTGTTTTAAAATTATTTTCATTTAAAATTCTGTTTTTTAAAAGTGTAAAAAAATAGTGTATTAAAATTCAGTACAAAAAATTCTGTGTAAAAATGCAGTTTTAAAATTCAGTGTATACAAATTCAGTGTATAAAAAGCTTTTTTTGCTGACGATATCATTGAAATTGTATTAAAAAATTCAGTGCAAAAAATTAAGTGTATAAAAATTCAGTGTTTTAAAATTCTGTTGTTTTTTTTATTCTGTTTTTTAAAATTCAGTGTAAAAAAATAGTGTATTAAAATTCAGTGCAAAAAAATTCAGTGTAAAAATGTAGTGTTTTAAAATTCAGTGTATAAAAAGCTTTTTATGCTGACAATTTCATTGAAATTGTGCTTAAAAATTCAGTGCAAAAAAATCAGTGTATAAAAATTCAGTGTTTTAAAATTATTTTCATTTAAAATTCTGTTTTTTAAAAGTGTAAAAAAAATAGTGTATTAAAATTCAGTGCAAAAAATTCTGTGTAAAAATGCAGTGTTTTAAAATTCAGTGTATACAAATTCAGTGTATAAAAAGCTTTTTATGCTGACGATATCATTGAAATTGTATTAAAAAATTCAGTGCAAAAAATTAAGTGTATAAAAATTCAGTGTTTTAAAATTCTGTTGTTTTTTTTATTCTGTTTTTTAAAATTCAGTGTAAAAAAATAGTGTATTAAAATTCAGTGCAAAAAATTCTGTGTAAAAATGCAGTGTTTTAAAATTCAGTGTATACAAATTCAGTGTATAAAAAGCTTTTTTTGCTGACGATATCATTGAAATTGTATTAAAAAATTCAGTGCAAAAAATTAAGTGTATAAAAACAAGACTTTTGAGTTTGGAGTGACGGCGTGTTATCTGAAGTGAAGACAGAGAGGAGGCTAGCCGGCAGGAGCGGCGAAGGGACCCTGCGGAAGACGTCGGTGGCGAGGGAGAGGCCTGGCTAGCAGCTAGCAGCAGCTAGCAGAAGCAAGACCACCTCGCGACGACGGGACCGGGGACAGCCTTGGCTGAAGGCGGTAAACACCCGCGACAGCCAAAATCAACATGGGGCCAAAGAAGGTGCTCTCTCCTGATGAAGGTGAGGAGATAAGGCGATCACTTGAATTTTTAACAGCAGAGGTATCAGCCATTAAAGGCCTACTGAAATGAATTTTTTTTATTTAAACGGGGATAGCAGATCTATTCTATGTGTCATACTTGATCATTTCGCGATATTGCCATATTTTTGCTGAAAGGATTTAGTATAGAACAACGACGATAAAGATTGCAACTTTTGGTATGTGATAAAAAAAAGGCTTGCCCCTACCGGAAGTAGCGTGACGTAGTCAGTTGAACATATACGCAAAGTTCCCTATTGTTTACAATGATGGCCGCATGAAGTGAGAGAGATTCGGACCGAGAAAGCGACAATTTCCCCATTAATTTGAGCGAGGATGAAAGATTTGTGGATGAGTAAAGTGCAAGTGAAGGACTAGTGGGGAGTTGAAGCTATTCAGATAGGGAAGATGCTGTGAGAGCCGGGGGTGACCTGATATTCAGCTGGGAATGACTACAACAGTAAATAAACACAAGACATATATATACTCTATTAGCCACAACACAACCAGGCTTATATTTAATATGCCACAAATTAATCCTGCATAAAAACACCTACGTGTTTGTTATGCTAGCTCCTAGCTCCTCTGCTAGCTCCTAGCTCCATAGAACATGCCAATACAATTCAAACACCTGATCAACACACACAATCACTCAGCCCAAAAGACCGTTCACCTAACCCAAGGTTCATAAAGCTTATATATTTTTAAAAAGTTACGTACGTGACGCGCACATACTTGTCAAGCTATCAAATGTTTAGCAGCCAAGGCTGCATACTCACGGTACCTGATATTCAGCTGGGAATGACTACAACAGTAAATAAACACAAGACATATATATACTCTATTAGCCACAACACAACCAGGCTTATATTTAATATGCCACAAATTAATCCTGCATAAAAACACCTGCGTGTTTGTTATGCTAGCTCCTAGCTCCTATGCTAGCTCCTAGCTCCATAGAACACGCCAATACAATTCAAACACCTGATCAACACACACAATCACTCAGCCCAAAAGACCGTTCACCTAACCCAAGGTTCATAAAGCTTATATATTTTAAAAAAGTTACGTACATACGCAAAAAAAAGTTGCGCACATACGGTCAAGCGATCAAATGTTTAGAAGCCAAAGCTGCATACTCACAGTAGCACGTCTGCGTCTTTGTCATCCAAATCAAAGTAATCCTGGTAAGAGTCTGTGTTGTCCCAGTTCTCTACAGGCGTCTGTGTATCGAAGTCAAAAGTCCTCCTGGTTAGAGTCTCTGTTATCCGAGTTCTTCCATCTTGACTGCATCTTTCGGGAATGTAAACAAAGAAGCGCCGGCTGTGTACTGTTGTTGCTGACTACGTTCGAAAAATACGTCCATTTCGCACCGACAACTTTCTTCTTTGCTTGCTCAGCTTCCTTCTCCATAATGCAATGAACATGATTGCAACAGATTCACGAACACAGATGTCCAGAATACTGTGGAATTATGAAATGAAAACAGAGCTTTTTCGTATTGGCTTCAATGTGGAAGGCATACCCGTGTTCGCCGGGCTACGTCACGCGCATACGTCATCCTCAGAGGCGTTTCGAACCGGAAGTTTAGCGGCAAATTTAAAATGTCACTTTATAAGTTAACCCGGCCGTATTGGCATGTGTTATAATGTTAAGATTTCATCATTGATATATAAACTATCAGACTGCGTGGTCGGTAGTAGTGGGTTTCAGTAGGCCTTTAAGCAGTACCAACAGACAATTATGCAGCTGGTGGAGGAGGTAAAAATTCTACGAGTCGAGAATGATGCAAAAACTTTACAAATAGAACAGTTAACAGACCGAGTGGATGAACTGGAACAATACACAAGAATAAATGACGTTATTTTGACCGGGCTTAATATTAAGCCCCGTTCATATGCTCGGGCGGTGACCGCCAATGGTGGAGAAGAGCCCGGGAATTTGGACATCTCCACAGAGAGGCAAGTGGCAACATTCATGGAGTCAAAAGGCATATTCATGGACATGGCAAATGTGGAAGCTTGCCACCCACTCCATAAGAAGAAAGATAATTCGGCACCAGTAATAATAATGAGATTTGTCAATAGGAAACATAAAACCGCATTACTAAAACAAGGGAGTAAGCTGAAAGGAACAGACGTGTACATAAATGAACATTTAACAAAGAAAAACGCAGACATAGCCAGAAAAGCACGTAGCTTAAGAAAACAAGGAAAAATACAACAAACATGGACAGCAAACTGTAAAATATTTATTAAACTAAATGGAACACCAGAGGAAGCAAGAGTAATAGTCATAAGGAAAATAGCAGAGCTGGATAAATATCAATAACGATAAAAAAAATTAAACGCAACCATGACACAAACAAACAATAATCAATCAAACAGAGAATTTATAACCTTTTCCAGCACCGACTATAACAGGACGGAATTGGACAGTGCTATAGATCCAGACATACATTTTTTTTCTCACATGGACAATAATTGTTTATATTATACAGAAGTACAGTACAACACCAACATTAATTCCAATAACAAACTGTCAATTATTCATATTAACTGCAGAAGCTTGTATGCCAATTTTAACAATATGAAATTATTTTTGGAACACTTTAAAGAACCTTTCAAAATTATCGCTGTATCAGAGACATGGATGGATCCAAAAAAAGGAATGGACTTTGGACTAGAAGGATATGAACTCAATTATATTAATAGAGTAAATAAGAATGGAGGCGGAGTTGCTGTATATGTGATGAAGGACTTCCATTACAAGGTGGTAAAAGACATGTCACTGGCTATTGACAATGTTTTAGAGTGTATAACCATTGAGATATGTCATGAAAGAAATAGAAATGTATTGATCAGTTGTATATATAGGGCACCCAACTCAAGTATTGAAGGATTTGAAGACTGGATTAAGGGAACTTTCAATGGAATCAGTCAAAAAGTACTCTTTTTATGTGGAGACTTCAACATTGATCTTTTGAACCCCAACAAGCAAAAGTCCATTAATGATTTCACAGATACAATGTATAGTATGAGTTTGTATCCTCAAATCACAAGGCCAACCAGAATTGCAAGTCACAGTGCTACACTTATTGACAATATATTCACTAATGTCTTTGATAATAATATAACAAGTGGACTGTTAACAACCGACATCAGCGACCATTTGCCAGTCTTTACTATTTATGATGGGAACTACAGGAAGAAGAACATTGACAAAAAGACATTTCAAAGACTATGTACAGAGGAAGGAATGATTTTCTTCAAGAAGGATCTGAGGAAAGAAATTTGGGACAATGTATATAATGAAGATGATGTAGATGATGCATATGGGAATTTTGTCAACACCTTTCTAACACTCTATGATAAACATTGCCCATGGAAAGAACGTAGTAAGAAGCAAAAGAAAAACAACCAGCCGTGGATGACAAAAGGACTGAAAAATGCTTGTCACAAAAAAAACACATTGTATCGAATATTTATAACACAAAGATCTATAGAGGCAGAAAATAAGTATAAGAAATATAAAAACAAGCTAATTGGTATACTACGAACATGTAAGAAGGAATACTACAGTCAATTATTAAACAAGAACAAAAACAACATGAGAGCAACATGGGGCATCCTAAATAGCATCATTAAAAATGGTGCTAAGAAAGATTACCCCCAGTACTTTCTAGATGGACATACAAAAAATGACAATATGAACCAAATAGCTGAACGTTTCAATGATTATTTTGTTAATATCGGAACAAATCTGTCACGACTTGGTCTGTGGCGTGGTTTGCTCTCCCGTGGTGCAAAAGAATTGGACCATACGTGGCGTGAAGGTGAGGACATGTTTAATCGTTTAACTCAAACAAAAGGTACAAACAAAAGGCGCTCACAGAGGAGGTAAAAAACTTGACTAGAAAACAAAAGGCGCGCACAATGGCGGAGAACTATGAACATTAAACAAACAAAAACTTACGTGACAAGAGATGAAACAAGAACTAACGTGACAAGGAACTGTGGACATGGCATGAATGGGTGATGTCGCCAGGACGAACAACAGAAACAGAAAAGCCTATATAGTGACATGATAAGTGAAAACAGGTGCGTGACTAACTGTGAACAGGTGCGTGACATGACTGTGAAAACGTGAGACAGGTGTGTGTGAGTCCAAACGTGGAACAGGTGAAACTAATGGTTGCTATGGTGACAAACAAAACCAGGAAGTGAAACAAGGAACTAAGGAAGTGTCCAAAAAACAAAACAGCACATGGCCAAACAAAAACATGAACACAGACATGACAGAACCCCCCCCTTACGGACAGATCCCAGATGGCCAAAAACAAAAAACAGGATCAAGAGTCATGGGAGGGAGGGAGGGGGACATGGCGGTGGGTCGCCAGACCAGGTGTCCCCGAATCCACCGGGGCAGAGTCAGGTGGCGGCGGCGGGTAGACCGCCGCTGAACCTGACGAGGTGGGCGACCTGGGAATGGCCACATTCGTGGCAGACGAGGAGGTCGGCGCACCTGGCGTGGCGGACGCCCATGGAATGGCCACATCCTTGGCCGACGAGGAGGTGGGCGCGTTGTCGTGGCAGGCGGCGAAGCTTGGCGTGGTGCGTCAGGCGGCGAAGCTTGGCGTGGTGCGTCAGGCGGCGAAGCTTGGCGTGGGGGGTCTTTGTCTTGGCGTGGGTGGTCTTGGCCTTGGCGGTCTTGGTCTTGGCAGCGTGGGTCATGGTCTTGGCAGCGTGGGTCTTGGACTTGGACTTGGCGTGGTTGGTCTTGGACTTGGACACTTGGCGGTTCTTGGTCTTGGTCACTTGGCGGGTCTTGGTCTTGGTCACTTGGCGGGTCTTGGTCTAGGTCACTTGGCGGTTCTTGGTCACTTGGCGGTTCTTGGTCACTTGGCGGTTCTTGGTCTTGGTCACTTGGTGGGTCTTGGTCACTTGGCGGTTCTTGGTCTTGGTCACTTGGTGGGTCTTGGTCACTTGGCGGTTCTTGGTCTTGGTCACTTGGCGGGTCTTGGTCTTGGCTTTGGTCTTGGTGTGGCTGTGCTTGGACTTGGTCTTGGTTTAGGTCTTGGCGTGGGACAGCCACGGGCGGCACTTGGCGGCGTGGGGCAGCCACGGGCGGCACTTGGCGGCGTGGGGCAGCCACGGGCGGCACTTGGCGGCGTGGGGCAGCCACGGGCGGCACTTGGCGGCGTGGGGCAGCCACGGGCGGCACTTGGCGGCGTGGGGCAGCCACGGGCGGCACTTGGCGGCGTGGGGCAGCCACGGGCGGCACTTGGCGGCGTGGGGCTGCGACTGGCGGCACTTGGCGGCGTGGGGCTGCGACTGGCGGCACTTGGCGTCGTGAAGCTGCGACTGGCGGCGCTTGGCGTGGAGCAGGTACTGGTGGCGCTTGGCGTGGAGCAGGGCGTGGAGCAGGTGGATCTTGGCATGGTCGAAAAACTGGTGGTGGCGGCCGTGCTGGTGGCTGTGGCTTGGCAGGTCGAAAGACAGGTGGTGGGGGTCGTGCTGGTGGCTGTGGCTTGGTAGGTCGAAAGACAGGTGGTGGGGGTCGTGCTGGTGGCTGTGGCTTGGCAGGTCGAAAGACAGGTGGTTGTGGTCGTGCTGGAGGCTGTGGCTTGGCGTGACGATGCTGAGCCACCCCACCTGAACAATTCCCAGCCCTAGCCCCCCCCTCAAGGAGCGGATACCAGACGCGCTCCCCGCGGTCTGGAACCGTCTTTTGGGGTGGGCGGAGGGGGTTCAGGAGGAGGGCAGAATCCTCCCCTCTAAATTGTCCAAAATGTCTTTCTCTCCCCCCCACCTGGGCTTTTGTGGGTGAAAAAAAAAAGTCTGATTTGGGCGTGGCATGAGTCCTGGGGGGCGGGGCATGGAATTTGGGTGGCTTGGATTGAACCGGTAAAGAATTTGGGAAAACAATCTCCAGGTCTGTGGAGTGCTCCTTGAGCTGCCAGGCTGGCTGATTTCCATTTCCGCCCGGAGGGGGAAGAGCCTGCAGGAGCGCAGCGTGCTGTCCGCTCACCTTCCCTGACGTCCTCGGTCTGGAGCGCCGCTTCCGGGACAGGGATGACGTGCCAACGTCCCCGGGCCAAAGGGAGCTGATCGGCACCAGTTTGCCGGTCGGACCCCACATGAGATCCCTGCGCTCCATGGGGGAATGGCGGAGTGTCTCGGCTTCCATGGCGCGCAGGACCTCCCACGTTCCTTTGTCAAAATTGTCCAAATTTTTTGCGGGAGAGCTCTTAAGCTGGCGACATCTGTCACGACTTGGTCTGTGGCGTGGTTTGCTCTCCCGTGGTGCAAAAGAATTGGACCATACGTGGCGTGAAGGTGAGGACATGTTTAATCGTTTAACTCAAACAAAAGGTACAAACAAAAGGCGCTCACAGAGGAGGTAAAAAACTTGACTAGAAAACAAAAGGCGCGCACAATGGCGGAGAACTATGAACATTAAACAAACAAAAACTTACGTGACAAGAGATGAAACAAGAACTAACGTGACAAGGAACTGTGGACATGGCATGAATGGGTGATGTCGCCAGGACGAACAACAGAAACAGAAAAGCCTATATAGTGACATGATAAGTGAAAACAGGTGCGTGACTAACTGTGAACAGGTGCGTGACATGACTGTGAAAACGTGAGACAGGTGTGTGTGAGTCCAAACGTGGAACAGGTGAAACTAATGGTTGCTATGGTGACAAACAAAACCAGGAAGTGAAACAAGGAACTAAGGAAGTGTCCAAAAAACAAAACAGCACATGGCCAAACAAAAACATGAACACAGACATGACAAAATCTGGATCAAAGAATTCCAAATGCAGATGATGGGTCAGTTGAGGACTTGAGTAAGCTCATAGACAGAAATCCCAATTCCATGTTTCTTAAAAGTGTAACAAAAGAAGAAATAATCAAAATTGTAAAAAATTGTAAATACAAGACTTCAACTGACTGTCATGGAATAGATATGGTAACGATAGAAAAGGTTATAGAAGACATTTCAGAACCTCTGACATATATCACCAATGTATCATTTTTAACCGGAAAATTCCCAGACAAAATGAAAATTGCAAAAGTCGTACCAATCTATAAGAATGGAGACGTACACCAGTTTACTAACTACAGACCCGTTTCATTACTTCCACAATTCTCCAAAATCATGGAAAAATTATTCAATAGTCGATTAGATTTATTTATTAACAAAAGTGGGACGCTCGTGGAGAACCAATATGGATTTCGAGCAAATATCTCAACATCAATACCATTGATTAAAATAACAGAGGAAATTACCAATGCAATAGATGGTAAAGAACGTGCGGCAGCAGTATTCATGGACTTAACAAAAGCATTTGATACAATTAATCATGATATTTTAATACAAAAATTAGAACGATATGGCATCAGAGGTTTGGTATTGAACTGGGTAATAAGCTATTTAACCAACAGGAAGCAATATGTGAAGATGGGTGAAAATATGTCAACACGGCTAGATATATCCTGTGGTGTGCCGCAGGGATCAATACTGGGACCAAAATTGTTTAATCTTTATATAAACGACATTTGTAAAGTTACAAAGGACTTAAAGTTAGTATTATTTGCAGATGATACAACTGCTTTCTGTTTAGGAGAGAACACACAGAAGATAATACAAATAATAACAGAAGAAATGAACAAATTAAAAAGATGGTTTGACAAAAACAGACTATCTTTGAATCTCAGTAAAACTAAAATAATGCTATTTGGTAATAGTAGGAAAGAGCATCATACGCAAATACAAATAGACGGAGTAGACATCGAAAGGGTAAAAGAAACCAGATTTTTGGGAGTATTAATAGATGATAAAATGAACTGGAAATCTCATATACAAAACATACAACATAAGGTAGCAAAAAACATTTCAATAATGAATAAAACAAAACACGTCCTGGGCCAAAAATCACTTCATATTCTCTACTGCTCACTAGTGTTACCATATCTGAGTTATTGTGCAGAAATATGGGGAAATAACTACAAATGTGCGCTACATTCGTTAACCATGTTACAAAAAAGATCAGTTAGAATAATACATAATGTTGGATATAGAGAACATACAAACCCTTTATTTATTAAGTCAAAAATATTAAAGTTTGGTGATTTGGTAAAATTGCAAACAGCTAAAATGATGTACAAAGCAAACTATAACCTGCTACCAAAGAATGTACAACATTTCTTCTCAACTAAAGAGGAGAAATATAACCTTAGAGGAAAAAATAATTTAAAACATTTATATGCACGTACAACACTTAAAACTTTTAGCATAACAGTATGTGGAATTAAATTATGGAATGGATTAAGTAAAGAGGTTAAAAATTGTACTGACATGATCCAGTTTAAGAGGTTGTTTAAATTAATAGTGCTTACAAAGTACAAAGAAGAAGAATTATGAGAAAAACTTCCAACCTTATTGAAAATATTCTTCATCTCAGTATGTTAATAATGACTGAATTAATTAATTACATATTACAAACTGTTGTATATACTAATTCATAGATGTTATTTTATTATATAAAAAGGTCAGTAAATGATTTTATATAATTGTAAATGCTTTGAAGTGGGAAAGGGGTAGGATTAAATAAGCTTTGCTTCTTCCTACTCCTTTTCGGGCATGATGTAAATAAAATGATATGAAATTGTGTGATGTATTATGATGTAAATGTGTTCATGTTCGAAATAAACTAAAAGAAAGAAAGAAAGAAGAAAGAAAGAAAAATTCAGTGTTTTAAAATTCTGTTGTTTTTTTTATTCTGTTTTTTAAAATTCAGTGTAAAAAATAGTGTATTAAAATTCAGTGCAAAAAATTCTGTGTAAAAATGCAGTGTTTTAAAATTCAGTGTATACAAATTCAGTGTATAAAAAGCTTTTTATGTTGGCAATTTCATTGAAATTGTGTTCAAAAATTCAGTGCAAAAAATTCAGTGTATAAACATTCAGTGTTTTAAAATTCTGTTTTTTTTTAAATTCTGTTTTTAAAATTCAGTGTAAAAAATAGGGTATTATAATTCAGTGCAAAAAAATCTTTGTAAAAATGCAGTGTTTTAAAATTCAGTGTATACAAATTCAGTGTATATAAACCTATTTATGCTGACAATGTCATTGAAATTGTGTTAAAAAATTCAGTGCAAAAATATGCAGTGTATAAAAATTCTGTTTTAAAATTCTGTTGTTTTTTATTCTGTTTTTTAAAATTCAGTGTAAAAAAATAGTTTATTAAAATTCAGTGCAAAAAATTCAGTGTAAAAATGCTGTGTTTTAAAATTCAGAGTATACACATTCAGCGTATAAAAAGCTTTTTATGCTGACAATTTGATTGAAATTGTGTTAAAAAATTCAGTGCAAAAAATTCAGTGTATAAAAATTCAGTGTTTTAAAATTATTTTTATTTAAAATTCTGTTTTTTAAAATTCAGTATAAAAAATAGTGTATTAAAATTCAGTGCAAACAATTATGTGTAAAAATGCAGTGTTTTAAAATTCAGTGTATAAAAATTCAGTGTTTTAAAATTCAGTGTGTAAAAATAAGTGCAAAAAACCCCACTGTATAAAAATTCAATGTTTTAAAATTCAGGGTTTTAAAATTCAGTGAATAAAATTCAGTTTTGTAAAATTCAGTGTAAAAAAAATGTGTATTAAAACTCAGTGCAAAAAATTATTTGTAAAAATGCAGTGTTTTAAAATTCAGTGTCTAAAAATTCAGTGCAAAAAAAGGAACTGTATAAAAATTCAATGATTTAAAATTCTGTGTTTTAAAATTAGTGAATAAAATTCTGTTATGTAAAATTCAGCGAAAAAAATAGTGTGTAAAAATTCAGTGTATAAAAATTCAATGTAAAAAAATTCAGTGTTTTAAAATTATTATTTTTATTCAGTTTTTCTAAATTCAGTGTAAAAAATTGTGTAAAAATGCAGTGTTTTAAAATTCAGCGTCAAAAGATTCAGTGTATAAAAATTCAGTGTTTTAAAATTCAGTGTAAAAAAATTCAGTGTTTTAAAATTATAATTTTTTATTCAGTTTTTGTAAATTCAGTGTAAAATATTGTGTAAAAATGCAGTGTTTTAAAATTCAGTCTGTAAAAATGCAGTGTTTTAAAATTCAGTGTATAAAAATTCAGTGCAAAAAAAATGCAGTGAATAAAATATCATTGTAAAAAAAAATCAGTGTATAAAAATTCACTGCAAAAAATAGATGGATTCATTTAAATTTTAAAAATCAGATTTTTTAAAATTCAGTGTAAAAGAAAAATACTGTATAAAAATTCAGTGCAAAAAAATTCTGTGTAATAAAAAATACTGCATAAAAAACAGTGCAAAAGCATTCCGTATATAAAAAATCTGTGTTTTAAAATTCAGTGCAAAAAAATCAGGGTGAAAACATTTATTACACAAAAAAAATCAGTGTTTTAAAATGCACTTTTGTAAAATTCAGTGTAAAAACATAGTGTATTAAAATTCAGTGTAAAAATTCAGTGTTTTAAAATTCAGTGGAAAAAAAACAATTCAGTGTATAAAACTTAAGTTTTTTAAAATTCATTGTGTAAAAAATCAGTGCAAAAAAACAGTATATAAATTGTATAAAAATTCAGTGTTTTAAAATTCAGTGCCAAAAAAATCAATGTATAAAAAATCAGAGTAAAAATATTAAGTGTCAAAAAATTCAGTGTGTATGCAAAACAGCATAAAAAAGGCAGTCAACTGGGTGACCTGGGCATACATAAAGACAATTATTTGTGATATGTTTTTTTTTACTAATATCAATAATTCAGCTTGTTTTGTTACAATATTTGCTCTTTTTTGGTTTATTTAACTTCCACAAGGTGAAGGAACAAGCCTTGGTTTGCAAATAGCCCTTTGGACACGCCTCCCTCGGTTTACGTATTTCACCGGTGTTAGAGTGTCTCCATGCTTCAAAGGCTGGGCTGCACACTTCCACACCTCCCCTACCACTGCTTGTGGAGGTGCCCTGCATGTCCGGATCTCCGCCGCCCCAAGGCTTCGTGCATTCATCGTCACGGCCCTCGTATCCAGATTAGTCTGGACACTCGCTAAATATCGCTACAAAGCCACTAAGTTGGCAACACTAACTCCTCCTGCTGTGTTTTCTTATTCTCTGGCGGACCAAGTGAGTGTGGGCTGTGCTAACGGCGCTACTCATTCAAATAGTGCATGCTAGTCCATGTGATTTCACCGTCACGTTTGACAAAGTCAGCATTCCTGGGAGGTTTAGAGGCCGAGCTCCGAAACGGGACTCGGGGGAAACAGGTTTCCAACTCGTCACACTTGAAGTCATTTATTTATACATGCGGAGCATTGGAATACTACGAGAGGCTGCCTGGGTGTTGAAATACAAACTCAGGCTGCGGTCTGAGAGGCGGCGGTATTTACAACTCGGGTGGGCGGGGCAAATGGAAGCAGGAAGGGGATAAAAATGGATGACACTGCGATTTTGTGCACGTGATGCCAGAACTCACATGGTGGAAAAACACTCCAAAGAATGCATGGCAGGCCAGTAGTGGGTGTGTGTATCTGTAAAGAAACACTGCTTGTCCTCCCGGTGCTGCGTCTTAAAGTGGAACCACACTTTTTTGTTGTTGGAATCATGCCAATCATTCACAATCCTTGTATGAGACAAGAACATATGTTTTTCTTTTTTTTATGCATTCCAAGTCATAAAATATGGCACATAAGAGGCAGCTACCAAGGCAGATAACGGGAGTACGCTGTTGCTCCCATAATGCACTGTAAGAAAACATCTAACAATACTAGAGATGTCCGATAATGACTTTTTTGCCGATATCCGATATTGTCCAACTCTTAATTACCGATTCCGATATCAACCGATACAGATATATACAGTCGTGGAATTAACACATTATTATGCCTAATTTTGTTGTGATGCCCCGCTGGATGCATTAAACAATGTAACAAGGTTTTCCAAAATAAATCAACTCAAGTTATGGAAAAAAATGCCAACATGGCACTGCCATATTTATTATTGAAGTCACAAAGTGCATAATTTTTTTTAACATGCCTCAAAACAGCAGCTTGGAATTTGGGACATGCTCTCCCTGAGAGAGCATGAGGAGGTTGCGGTGGAGGGTGGGGGGGGGGGGATTGTATATTGTAGCGTCCAGGAAGAGTTAGTGCTGCAAGGGGTTCTGGGTATTTGTTCTGTTGTGTTTATGTTGTGTTACGGTGCGGATGTTCTTCCGAAATGTGTTTGTCAAAGTGTGGCGCATATTTGTAACAGTGTTAAAGTTGTTTATACCGCCACCCTCAGTGTGACCTGTATGGCTGTTGACCAAGTATGCCTTGCATTCACTTGTGTGTGCGTGAAAAGCCGTAGATGTTATGTGATTATCATGTGCCTTTAAGGTTTATTGGTGCTCTGTACTTCTCCCTACGTCCGTGTACACAGAGGCGTTTTAAAAAGTCATAAATTGTACTTTTTGAAACTGATACCGGTAATTTTGATACCGATAATTTCCGATATTATATTTTGAAGCATTTATCGGCCGATAATATCGGCAGTCCGATATTATCGGACATCCCTAAACAATACCCATTTACATGTCGCCACCTGAAAATAACCAAGTATCAGCAATGTTGTTATTATAAGCGCTAACACAGAGAGTTAACTAACTTAAGCTGCTATATTGACATATTGAGCTGCTGCATTGCCTCTGAGTTGGTGAAAGTTAATTCTATATTATAGCTCTGCTTCTTCCTACTCCTTTTCGAACATGTTGAAAAGAAACTGGAAATTGTGATGTATCATGTTGTATGCTTGCATGTTCGAAATAAACTCAAACTCAAACTCAAACTCAAACTCAAACTCTCACCTGGATAGTAGAAGGTTGTGGACATAAACCGAGAAGTCGGTCAACTTTGATATTCAACTTAAACCCGGCGATGGCGGGAATAACACGAAAAGACGCTCATTTTTTGATCTTGACTGTGTTGACACTTTTAAGAAACAATTGAAAACTTCTCCTTTTAGTAAAGCTTTTAGTTAATGCACCTTTTAACTATCAATTTCAATCCACTTTGTATTCCTTTTATGATGTTGCCCCTGTTGTTTTAATTGAATTGTTGTTTTACTTTACCTACATTTTGTACAGCGTTTTGTGATTTTATCTGTGAAAAGTGATTTATAAATAAAATTGACTTACTTACTTACTTAATTACTTATAAATCATTTTTCATCTAAATGGGAAGATACAAGCATCCTATCAGTCGGCATCCCAGTGAGAGCAGATATTGTACAGTAAGTGATTGTTTTATTATGTTCGTAGTTTGTACGTCTTGTTTAGCACTTAGCCATATTGCTGCATGATAAAGCTGGATCTGTTTAGCACTCAGCTTCAAAAACTTGTAGATCGTCCTCCTTATATTCAGCTTCAAAAATATACGTTTCTGGATCATCATTTGTCCCAAAGTAGTCTTTGTTGTCTCTCATGGAGTCTGCCATGATTAGTAGTGTTGTTCTTGTCTTGGCAAAGTTCCCGAAAAATTGCTGTTCCCCTTAAATTGTAATAATTCCGTCAGTACACTTCAGTAAGTATATTGTGTACACTGTGTACTAAATCTGTTACTGTTGATGTTTTTGTAAGCAGGTTGTTGATGTTTTTTCTATGTAACACTGTATTTGTAACCAGATTGTTGATGTTTTTACCATGTAACACTGTATTTATAACCAGATTGTTGATGTTTTTCCTTGTAACACTGTATTTATAACCAGATTGTTGATGTTTTTTCCATGTAACACTGTATTTGTAACCATGTTGTTAATGTTTTATCCATGTAACACTGTATTTATAACCCGATTGTTGATGTTTTTTCCATGTAACACTGTATTTATAACCAGATTGTTGATATTTTCCCATGTAACACTGTATTTATAACCAGATTGTTGATGTTTTTACCATGTAACACTGTATTTATAACCAGATTGTTGATATTTTCCCATGTAACACTGTATTTATAACCAGATTGTTGATGTTTTTACCATGTAACACTGTATTTATAACCAGATTGTTGATATTTTCCCATGTAACACTGTATTTATAACCAGATTGTTGATGTTTTTACCATGTAACACTGTATTTATAACTAGATTGTTGATGTTTTTCCTTGTAACACTGTATTTATAACCAGATTGTTGATGTTTTTTCCATGTAACACTGTATTTGTAACCATGTTGTTAATGTTTTATCCATGTAACACTGTATTTGTAACCAGATTGTTGATGTTTTTTCCATGTAACACTGTATTTATAACCAGATTGTTGATGTTTTTCCTTGTAACACTGTATTTATAACCAGATTGTTGATGTTTTTTCCATGTAACACTGTATTTGTAACCATGTTGTTAATGTTTTATCCATGTAACACTGTATTTATAACCAGATTGTTGATGTTTTTTCCATGTAACACTGTATTTGTAACCATGTTGTTAATTTTTTATCCATGTAGCACTGTATTTGTAACCAGATTGTTGATGTTTTTTCCATGTAACACTGTATTTGTAACCAGATTGTTGATGTTTTTTTCCATGTAACACTGTATTTATAACCAGATTGTTGATATTTTCCCATGTAACACTGTATTTATAACCAGATTGTTGATGTTTTTACCATGTAACACTGTATTTATAACCAGATTGTTGATGTTTTTCCTTGTAACACTGTATTTATAACCAGATTGTTGATGTTTTTACCATGTAACACTGTATTTATAACCAGATTGTTGATATTTTCCCATGTAACACTGCATTTATAACCAGATTGTTGATGTTTTTACCATGTAACACTGTATTTATAACCAGATTGTTGATATTTTCCCATGTAACACTGTATTTATAGCCAGATTGTTGATATTTTCCCATGTAACACTGTATTTATAACCAGATTGTTGATATTTTCCCATGTAACACTGTATTTATAACCAGATTGTTGATATTTTCCCATGTAACACTGTATTTATAACC